>NW_016690206.1:3775204-3832434 GCF_001604755.1 Lepidothrix coronata | reverse complement strand
TATCTATTATAAACAAATACACTGTAGTCATTGTTTTGTAAAATGAGTACTTTTATATATTATGCTTTAGAGGCTTTATAATCTTCTAAAAAATATGACATTCAGTAGGTCACATCTCCAGTATTGATATATGGAAGATTATGTGAGCAAAAGAGGTCAAAATGGAAACCCAGGCCTGTGTTTTTAAAATGAGCTTAAGTGGAATTACTTTCTAGTGTTAATATTTCTGTTAAATTGTGAGCTGTAGAGTCCTCTAAGTATTAGTCATCTGACAAAAACTTTAGTCCCTTGAATTTAAATATTTCTAAATACAAGCAAATGTGTTAAATATATGGGTAGGAATTCAGTCTAATTTGTAATTATTTTATTTTACATAAAATTCATGATTTATAAATTCTTATAAAGGGTAGGAACAAATATCAAAATCCTATCAAAACTTTGATAATAACTGTATCAATTAAATATAATTAGAGGACCTTTTTTTAATAACAAAATCTATTTTCTCAGTTGTACTTGATCTAACAAAATGGCAGGATAAAAATTTTTTCTTGATTTTTTTGAAAAGTAGTATTAAGCACTCAAGATGCAGGTTGCTGGTTTTTTGCTTTAGCTGTACTTCACTACAGCTACAGAAATCGTTAGTCAGTCAACAATTTCCTTTGGACATAGAAAAATATGTCTATTTTGCGTCATTTTTTATACTTACATAGTAAATTGGGCAACTCCTCAAGTTTCCTACAGTATTTTTCATTATTATTATTGAGAAAAATATTTTGAAAAATTACCAGATTTACCTCCCTTCCCCTCCCTTCCCTCAATATTTTCTATAGCAGGTTAATATTTTAAGCATGCAAACTAATCCATGTAATGTTGTAATGTGTTCTAAAATAGAACAACAGTTCTATTTTATCATACTCTAGTTTTGCTTTTATAAATGCAATGTTGATTCATTTATTCCCATAGGAGCAACTGTCCTCTGGAAGACTGCAAGAGTCATGTAAGAAGTAGTTATTGATGAAGAGGGTGTCATGGTGGTCTGTGATGGGCCAATAGTGGAAGTTAGATCTGTTCCAGGTATTTCCAAGAGATCTATGAAATTCTTGTTTACCAAACCTTCAGAAACACAGGGAATAAAAAAGTATTAAATATTATTTTAATCTAGGACATGGAAGTTTCCCTGACTTCTCTGAGTGATGGCAGTTGATTTACAACATTACAATGGAAAAGCAGAACACTTTTTTAACACCTGTATAAGATTATGTGACCATCATCTACAAACTGCTTTATTTTTTGAGTTGATTTGGGTTTTGTTAGGTTTTTGTTTGGGTTCTTTTAAGCTCATATTTTGATAAAGATAGTTTAGACAGATTATTCTCTTACTTTTCCCACTCCCTTTGTGGTTGATGACATAAGGCCATGTTGGATGGGGCTCTTAGAAACCTGATCTAGTGAAAGGTGTCGCTGTCTATGGCAGAGAGGCTGGAGCTAAATGATGTGTAAGGTCCCTTCCAATCAGATTCGTTCTATGATTTTATGAAATTAATAACTATTATTATTATTATTAATCTCTAGAATCAGATAGATAGCATGAGACGACAAGAAAAGTTTGTAGATCTAGATGCTAGGAGTTTTGCTTCTTACATTACTGAAAAAGAAATACTAATTTTATAAAAATTGTGAAGACTGTACAGATTTTATAGAAATGTACAAGAAGACAAGATTAGTTCCAATCTTATTCCTCATTTTTGGATTTACGTCAGCAGTAGTGTTGTAAATAAAAAAATAATCTTGAACTTAAAGCATTTATGCATGTGCTAGACTTTAGGACTTTTGGCTAAAATCGTGCTTAAATCGTCATATTACTAAGTGTGTGCTTAAAGAAGTTCCCTGTGCAATCGTGAGAACTACTCAAACAGAGAGAAATACACACATGTACAGTACATTTGGCAGTTTTTTCCATCAAAACTAACCTCTGAAAGTCCTCTGTTTCAAGATATTTATTAACAATGAAACATTCAGTTAAAATGTATCAAAACTATGCATGTATTTGGATAGCCATGTGGTTGAACTGTACAAATCTGTATAGGCAAAGTTATGTTCCCAAGTGGCTACTTTTTAACATCTTTTAGCACCTTTGGGAGTCTGACCTCATATAGGTAATGATCTGTAATGAAAATATGCAGTCTTAGCATATTTGATGAAAAATGTCCTCTTTTACGTTTTGTGCCTGAAACTGGATACAGACCATTTTTTGTTTGTGTCTTCTTTATAAGAATAATTAACATTACAAAGGAAGAAACTATTCAGTCATCAAGCTGTTCCTCATAAATGTTTTAATTTCATAGGGATAACAGTTATCTTTGTAAAAAGAAATCTTCAATAACACTTCAATTAGGTTGAACACTGTAACTAGGAAAAGTTCCATTTTTAGACAAGAAGATGGAAATGCAGTTTAAACTTCTTTGTTACTGATTATCCTGTGTTATCTGGAGAGTTTGTTCTGTGAAGCTTGAAAGTGTACCAACATTAATTTTTTCCACTTGTTTCCATGGCTGATAAAATATCATTGTGGTTCAAAAAGCTGTGTTCCATATTTTTTAATAAGTCTTTTAAAAATGCTTGAATGTTTGAAATGGATTTGGTATTATATACTTTCTTATCTGCCAGGAATTTATGCACTAGTGAAAATACATTTAAATAGTAATACAGAACTGATTGAGTTTGATTTTTAAAATTTGAGTAGGAAAAAAGATAGAAGAAGAATATTTTCATGCTTCCAAGTGAATGAACGGGGTACATAAAAAAAACTCAGAATATTCTTAACACCCTCTGAAGGCACTGTGAGATAAGGCTGCTTAATCCCATGGGAAAAACCAACAGTCATCAACTAAATTCTCTGTTCTCATCCCTTTTTTTTTATTTCTTCATAAATTACAGCTCAATGAATACCAATCTTCTTCTGCCATTTCTTATCCCACGTCTTCAAAAATTATTAAAATAAATTCTCTCCTACTTCCTCAGAGCAATGTAAATCAAATAAAACTTCATTAAAATTAAACAACTACCTTCTGATTAAAGAAATTAAAAAAAGAGTCTAATCTTTATTTAAATTTAGAAAAGAATTATTGCCTGTGTTTGTAGGAAGTTCAAACTTCATATACGCTTTGAGTGGACAGTTTGAAATATTTTTCTTTTTTCCTACTGTATTTCTTCTTACTACTGTTTCACCCAACCTAGCATTTTCAATATAGTTCATGACTTTTCTATCAATTATTTTCCTTATAGGAAAAAAAAACAAAAACCAAAATATTTGTAGTGGTCTGTAATAATCTTTATAAGGAGCTGCATAGGTTTCAGACACTTTCTCTTTGCTCATTGTATGACATTGTGCTCCATTTGTTCTGTTTACAGGACAGAAATATTGAAAGATAACTACAGTTATTCCCAGCCTTATTAAAAAGTATATATATATATATATATATTTAATATACAGGAAGAGAGTGGATTCCTCCAAACTTCATCGGGATTTGAGAAACCAGAATTATTGGGAACATTGTAATTTGTTTTCCTTTACTGCTTCAATGTATTTCTTATTTATACTGCAAATGTATACACATTTGTTTCTAAGATGATAACAGTGTACTGCATAAAGAAAAAATGCAGGTTTGTTAGAGTGCTCATGTGGGAAAAAAAGAATTATGAACAGAAATTATCATAGTTCCAAAGCCTAGCACAATTAGGTTGTAGTAAATATATCTGAAAGATACCATACTTCCCAACAGGAAGAAAAAGCAAAAAGTAATAGTACTTTTTTTAAAAGTTTAAATGAAAAACCTAATTGTAAACTATTTTACCATGTATTTACAAATCAATTCATAGTTAAATTGACTGAAACATACTTTCTCAGGAAAATGACCTAAATCAGCATAAGAGAAGTGATCAAAAAATCAGGTATCAAATTAGATTAAAAAAAATAATGAGTCCACATAGTAGTAGGTTCACTTGAGGTATTTTACATTAGCAGGAAGTATACCCTTTGGATTCATTTTGGAAACTATTTCCCTCATTTTAGTTGTAAAACGGCACTAATTACCTGAGAAAATCTAATGTAACAAAGCCTGACTTAATAAACAGGACTATTAGCTTTCCTCACTTGATATCATTTCAGGAGTCTTGAGAATAACAAATGCACTAGAAAATCAATTTGTTCTCCTATAGTTTGTCTCAAAACATATTAAGACATGTATAGATACTGTTCTTTTACATCAGAGGAAAATATCACTTTTGCTATATCCTTGTCACTGAGAATATAATTTAACAGAATAAATAGAAATAGAAAAAAATCTTCCTGATTTCAAAGGCCTAAATCCAGACTTTGAAAAATGAAACATTTAGGTTAGTAGCTTTTTTTAAGAGTTGGCCAAGCTATTAAAAAGATCAGTTACTCTGAATCCTTTCAAGTACTAGATAGTGAAAAAAACCCAGGAAAAAAATCCTAAAATACCTACACACATTCACATATTCCTCCCACTCAAGAAAACACTGGTCTTCATATGTGGCCTGCTTCCTATGAAGGTTTCTTCACAAAACTTGCAAAAAGGTTTCTTCAGAAAGCTGTCATGAACCATACTGGTGATTCCAAATCTACATATAAACATTGAGAAGAAAAGAGATGTATTATCCTCTAAGACTCCCCTAAGGTGTTGATATGATACCATTAATGCCAAAGGAAAAATGATTATTCTTTTTTTTCTTTTTTTAAAGATGCTATGTAAATATTATTCACTTGATCCAGAATGCAACATCCAATCACTAAACACAAAAGTGTACAAATAAAGCAGACTGTTTTTTAATATTAATTATGTGACTAGGGAATTTATATCCTTTTACAGTACTTTCACTCTTTTTATCAAGTATAGATATCTTTAGCTTCCTCAAAAACATAGTCTAATCTTGGCAAAAATAAGAGGCATTCATATAGAAAGAATTATATCATATAGAAAGTATTAACAATTATTTTTGCGTAGCACTGATTGAAACATTTGGAATTTAGGAATATCACTGAAAACATTTTCTTTCCATCTAGATAAAATTTAAAAAAATTTTAAAAATTGACATTTTGTAAATTATTTCAGTTTTACATAGGAATGTTTTTTAACCTCAAGCGTGTGTATTATTTTGTGTTTGTGCTTTGATACTCACACAGATATAGTGAACAAGGTGAGGACCTGAGTCCTCACCTTTACATGGATTTTCTTTTCTTTTGCCCTTTTCCTCAGAATGAAACTGGATAGAGAGCAGGGGGGAGGAAAGCTAAAAATCTAATGCAAACTAGTTAAAACAATTTTTTGCATTGCTAGAAGAAAAAAGAAAAAAAAAGAAAAAAAAAAGAAAAATGAAGACACAAGAAAAAATTTAGAATACAACAAAAAATAACAAACTGAAAATTACATTTGTGATGTTAACTCTGCTTTTTAGGTGTTTTGATTTGTTTTGGGTTTTGGTTGTTTGTTGTTTTTTTTTATATAATATTATGAAATGTGAAACCTGTAACTTGTGTTTTGATTTTTTTTGTGGAGGGCAGCTCATTTTTTACTCAAGTATCCGGCCTTTAGTTCTGAAGATCTCTCATTACTGGTCAGAATTTAGTTTTCTAATCCTTACAAGCAATTACTGTGTATTGAAAGGAAAAGAAATTCTGCAGACAAAAACACGATGCAAACTCGGAGTGCAAGTCCACTCTATTTTCTCTAGCGTTTTACCTGATATTCTCTTTGTGCTATTCCCCCTGTACCTTGATGCAGTCTTTCCCATGCAACAGAAATTATTTCAGAAACTTCATATTAAATTCTTTAGTCTTCCAAATAATTATCTCTCCTTTTCCCTTAAAGTTCTGGGCACACCAGATCTGTCTTTTAATGTGTTGGACCTGTCTTTTCAATTGTGAATACGGACACTTTCAGTTTCAATAGTCTTGGTTTACTATCATTCAGATACCACATTTCCCACTGGTGATCTCTTTCAAAGTTAGTACTTGTTCTTGTTCTGTTTGCAATGGCAATATTGCAGCCGTAGTGCTCCCATGTTAGACACTTCCATTGTCTTAGTGAAGGTCCGTACCAGAAAAACTTTCCAAAAGCATTTCACCTGAATTATGAAGTCAAAATTATGAGGCATTGTGGCAGATCTACTATTCTCTACAGTTCATGGTGTGTTGTGTCTTCCTTCAACAGTAGGTTCCCAGTTCTAAATTAGGTTACATTGTTTCACAGAGTAATTCAGGTTGGAAGAGACCTCATGACATCTCTAGTCTAATTTTCTGCTCAAAACAGGCTCAAGTTGCACAACTGCACTCTGCATAGCCTGCTTCCCTGTCCTGATGATGAAAAATTTTCTCCTGAACTCTTTTCTGTCTGTATTGGTTCTGGCTGAGATTAATTTTCCCAAAGCAGCCCTCATAGTGCTCTGCCTTGTATTGGTAGCTAGAAAGGTGTTGAAAATGCATCAGTGTTTTGGCTACTGCTGAGCAGTGCTGGTACAGCATCAGTGCTGTCTCTCCAATATTCATCCCTTACCAGAAGGCTGGAGATAGACAAGATCTTAGAGGGGCACCTAGCCAGGACAGCTGCCCCAAACTGACCATATTCCATACCATATCATGCTTGCTCAGCTATAAAAGCTGAAAGAAAGAAGGAGTGGGGGGACATTTTTTGTTATAACAGTTGTCTTCTGAAGCCACCACAGTGCATACTGAAGTCCTACTTCCCAGGAATTGGCTTGACATTGCCTGCTGATGGAACACAGATATTAATCTTTTGTTTTTCTTGACTTTGCAGCAAAGGAAAATTCACAGCTTCCTTGCACAAAGCTTGTGCCTTTGCCTTGTTAAAATGACTTTGTCTTGAACCATGAGTTCTTTTCCAACTTATTTTCTCCCCTCCCTGTCGTGTTGAGGAGGGGAGTGAAAGAACAGCTTGGTGGGCACCTTACTTCCAGCTAAGGTCAACCTACCACACTATCCCACTTTTTTTTCCCTGCTGATGACTGACCATTCCCAGAAACGTTTGCCACTTATATTGCCACAGAATTTCTGAAGGTTGTTGGGCTTCAGTTCTTGATACTGGTTCCAAATGAAGCAACTCAAGCCTATGGTAGCAGTTTAGAAGAGAAAATGTAGAAAACATGCATTTCCTCCTTTCCTCCATAACAGCATGGCAAAATTAAGCTTTTTGACATTACTTGATCTCCTTGCTTTGTATCTGAATCAATACTTGTTTCCTCTTCAGCATCAGAAGATTAATTATGTTTGTCAGTTGGTGTGGGAATCAGGGAAACATTATCCTCATGAATACTTGTCACTCTGGATAGTAGGTCATGTCAAGACACACTATCAGACAATGTAGAATTTCCATCTGTGAGCCAAGAGTATTCCACCAGAGCTTAAAGTACATTACTGGCAGCAGGAATTTTGTTTGTTCCTCATATCTGAAAAGCCTGAAACTTCTCTCAGAGGTATGTGAAGTTTAAGTTTTGTCAATAATGTATGTTCATTCAGAAGAGCGTGAGATCCGTCACAGAGCTGATTCATGCGGGCTACTGTTCAAAAGTATACACATAGTAAAGCTATTCACACAAATATTATTTGGATTAAAAATACCAGCTGACTTGAGGGAATACATCTTCAGAATGAAAACGTAGCCTTAGATTAGTGGTGGGTTGAACCTGGCTAGATGCCAGGTGCCCACCAAAGCCATTCTATCATTTGCCTCTGTAAGTGAGCAGGGGAGAGAAAATTTAACAGAAGGTCGTGAGTTTAAGTAAGGACAAAGAGAGATCACTCATTGATTACTGTAACGGACAAAACAGGCTTGACTTGAGGAATTTAATTGAATTTATTACCAAACAAAATCAGAGCAGGATAATCAGAAGTAAAACAAACCTTAAAAACACTTTTTCCCCCACCCTTCCCTCTTTTTCAGGCTCTACCTCTTTCTCCCCGAATGCACGTGGAGATGGGGAATGGGTGTTACAGTCAGTTCATCACAGGTTGTTACTACTGCTGGTCAGGGAGCAGAGTCCTTCCTCTGTTCCAGCATGGGGTCCCTCCCACAGGAGTCAGTTGCAAGTGCTTCCCATGTGCTATAGCTCTTCACAAACTGCTGCAACATGGGTACCTTTCTAGAGGGTGCAGTCCTTCAAAAACAGCCTGTTCCAATGTTGGTCCCCCACGGGATCACAAGTCCTACCAGGAAACCTGCTCTAGTGTGGGTTTTTCTCTCCACGGGTCCATGGGACCCTACCAGGAGCCAGCATGGGCTTCCCATGGGGTCACAGCTTTCTCTCACTCCTCTCTTCTCTGAGCACAATTACAGATCACACAGAATACGCTGAATTGGAAGCGACCCACAAGGATCATCAAGTCTAACTCTTAGCCCTGCACAGGACCAGCCCCAAGAGTCACACAATGTGCCTCAGAGTATCATCCAAAACACTTCTCGAACTCTGTCAGGCTTGGTGCTCCCTGGGGGAGCCTGTTCCAGAGCCCAGCCATTCTCTGGATGAAGAACCTTTTTCTAATGTCTAACCTAAACCTCCTCTGACACAGCTTCAGACTATTCCCTTATCTGTTGTACATGTTTTTGAGGTCAGGTTTTGGTAGCAGAAGGGCTACAGGGGTGGCTTCTGTGAGAAGCTGCCAGAAGCTTTCACCATGTCCTGTAGAGCCAATGCCAGCTGGTTCCAGGACAGACCTGCCAGTGGCCAAGGCCAAGGCAGACAGGAATGATAGTAACACCTCCATAATAACATATTTAAGGAGAAAAAAGTTGTTGGGCAGATGAAAACTGCAGCCAGAGAAGGGCAGAGTGAGAACATGTGAGCAACTCTGCAGACACCAAAGTCAGTGAAGAAGGAGGAGGAGCAGGAGGTAATCCAGGCATCAGAGCTGAGGTTCCCCTGCAGCCTGTGGTGAAGACCATGATAAAGCAGCTGTGACTCTGCAGCCCATGGAGGTCAACAGGGATGCAGAGTTCCACCTGCAGCCCATGGAGGACACCCACACCAGAGCAGGTGGATGCCCGAAGGTGGCTGTGACCCTGCAGGAGGCCCATGCTGGAGCAGGGTCCTGGCAGGGACCTGCTGACCTGTGGAGAGAGGAGCCCACGTTGGAGCAGCCTGTGCTTGAAAGACTGCATCCCATGGAAAAGTGACCCACATAGCAGCAGTTTGTGAAGAACTGTTGCCCAGGGGATGGACTCACACTGGAGAAGTTTGTGGGGGACTGTCTCCACAGGGAGAAGGGGAACGACTCCTTTCTCTGAGCAGCAGCGGCAACAACCTGTGATGAACTGAGTGTAACTCCCATTCCCCATCTCCCTGAGCTGCTGGTGGAGGAGAAAGTAGAACTTGGGAAGGAAGGAGGGATGGGGAAAGATGTTTTTAAGATTTATTTTACTTCTCATTCTCCTTCTCTGATTCCGTTAGTAATAAATTTAATTACTATCCCCACTTCGAATCTGTTTTGCCCATGACAGTGATCAGTGAGCGATCTCCCGGTCCTTATCTCAATGCATGAACCCTTGGTTATATTTTCTCTCCTATGTCCAGTTGCAGAGGGAAGTGAGAAAATAGCTTTAGTGGGTTCCTGGTGGCCAGCCAGGGTCAACATGCTACATCTATGCAATAACTTTTTTTCTTTCTTAAATATGTTAACACAAAGATATTACTACCTTCTGTGATTGGCTCAGCCTTGATCAGTGGCGGGTCCATCCTGGATATGCATACGTATCTATGTATGCATAAACATATAAATGTACGTATAGATAGATAGATAGATAGATATTAAAAATGTTAATTTCCCCACACAAGAAGCCTTTATAGATATCTTCAGGTCTTCATTGTAATTCCTCAGAANATGTCCAGTTGCAGAGGGAAGTGAGAAAATGGCTTTAGTGGGTTCCTGGTGGCCAGCCAGGGTCAACATGCTACATCTATGCAATAACTTTTTTTCTTTCTTAAATATGTTAACACAAAGATATTACTACCTTCTGTGATTGGCTCAGCCTTGATCAGTGGCGGGTCCATCCTGGATATGCATACGTATCTATGTATGCATAAACATATAAATGTACGTATAGATAGATAGATAGATAGATATTAAAAATGTTAATTTCCCCACACAAGAAGCCTTTATAGATATCTTCAGGTCTTCATTGTAATTCCTCAGAAAGTCAATTAAAATTCTGGTTTTTCATGCTGTCTTCAAAGTATCTGACTATTGGTAAATTCATAGATTCTAAAACCACTGCCTAATATGATCTCTGGGCTTTATTTTACTACTCCTAGCCTCCAACCATCTGTCTCACTCCATCTGTTGTCTCGTCTTTTACTTAGTTTGAAAATTCTTTGGATAGGGATTGTCTTCTTGGCTCACGTTTGGCAGAGAGATCCTGGCCTCTAATAGACTTCTAAGAATTATGGTAATACAAATAATAGCAAGAATCAACTTATTTGTCAGTTAAGAAAGTATATTGCATTATAGTTCAACCAAATAGAAGGTAAGATAACTTTTACAACATTTAAAAGACTTCATTCCTGTGGCAATTTTTAATGCCTTACATTCAACATATTTCTGTAACAGTAATTTTCAAGTGTCTGTATACAAGCAGTAAACATTATTACAACTGACTAGGCTGAAATTGTAATTCACTCAGTAGAGCAGTACAAGTTAAATCCCTCAGTTTTCTGAGATTTTATGGGTTTATTTGCTTCTTCAAGTTTAGAGCTGCTGATTTTTTCTGGAAATTCTCTTTGTGAGTATCAATAATGTAGTCTGTGGGAATATGCTACACTATTAGTCTGAGCTAATCAATGGGAAAGAATCTGAATCGAATTTTGTTTTATATCCACCTTACTCAACCTAATTACACTGGCTGTTTATATAGTTTCTTTTATTTTTGTCAAAAAAATTTATTAGTAACTAAGAAAATAGAGTACTGCATCCCTCCACAATTAAAGTCTAGTCAGATGTATGTCCATTTCCATTTTCTCCACAGAGAAGCTGTCAGATTTCACTTTAATTCCAAGACCACTATGAAAGATCACCTTAATTATAGGATTCTTGGCACGGCATTTATGTTGTCATTCAAACTGATCAATTCATATTGCTGAGTTGTCAGTCTAAAATGTATCAAATTTATTTTCAAAATGTATTTTCATTAACTATTTACCTGTTCTTTGCCTGTAATATAAGATGTGCCTTTCAAAAATCTTAAAAGTACCTATACAGTTTTGATTATAGATTTTGATCTTGACCTTCATTGAGAACCTCTCCATGTCAAAACACCGAACCTAAGGAAATTACTGCAGATTTATTCTTGGGTTCAGCCTTACAGTCAGTCAGGCTAAATGAAAACTATAAGGAAGTAAATAGTATGTATTATCTTATGATGTATATTCATATGTTCTAGCTTATTAGAAAATGTAAAACTTTCTTTGATAAGTTTCCCTTGATCATATGACATCACTATTTTAGAAGAGTTTTACACAGATCTGCATATGAAAGTAAGAGCAGTCAAGGTCTATAATAATTGATGAAAGAGAAGTAAATACCGAAAAAATGCAAACAATATTTTGGCTGCTAAAAAAGTACATACCTGTTGCTCATTCTGGTGGTGAATTCAGGTGACATTACAATGTTCTTTGCTGCTACCATAAAAATCAAAAAATGCTTATGTATTTTGGAGTTTTCTCTCCTGCCAAAAATATTCACATATAAAACCAAGTAAAAAACCAATCCCATAGACCATTATTGTTGGAAAGAATTAAAAAAAAAAAAAGGAAAACTACTGATTGTTACAGTGGTTAATTAACCAAAATAAACTAGGCTATTATCTCTGAAAATTTCCAGCCCCTCTGAAAGTTGTGCTAAATCTACGACCTGTAATAATATATTGTTGATGAAATATTTTCCTTCTTATGGGCTGAACATTTGACTCACATGCTTGCCTCCTGCTCTATCAGAAACCTGGTGCAAGGATGAAGAAGACTGTGAATATCAGCAAACAGAATTTACTTGTGCCTAATTTCAAAGAGATCAATGAGTTTGTAACTACCTCACCTCAAATTCTCTGTGGTAAAGGAAAGAAGGCCAAAGACCAGAGGAATAAAAGTTTTTGGTAATATGATTAAATGCTAGTCATAGTTCAGTGTAGAACAAGTATACAAATATTATGAATCAGTGCCACTTTATTGTCTTTATTATCTTTCAGTTCACGGTAGTGTATCTTATTTTCTCTTTCAGTTTTCCTTGATTTAATAAATGCCACATCAAAACACTTTAGTAGACTGTAAAAAATATTTACAGACTTCTGAGTGCCAACAATATTACTGTAATTATCATAGAAGTGATGTACAGCATTAAAGCCATTCTTATTTAAGAATTTTTTATTTAAATAGTGCAGTTGAAAAGCACGATCAAGTAACTGCATAACAGAGCCAAGGGAAGCAGAGAACCCACTTCATTGTTTAGGTCAGTTAATTTGTCTCCTTTACTCTGTAATCCTGCTTGTCATATAAAACTGTGAGGGCAAAGCTGTAGCTCAGTAACATAAGGCTTATTAAAAATAAAATACATTTCAACTCCACTTTTAAAGTGGTAAAACACAAATTAATTAGGATGCTGCCAAATAAATTATGCTGCTTATGTCTTAGAAGTGCTCAGCAAGTTTATGTAGACTGAGTTTTAGGTACTCAGCTTGAAGTAAACATGCAGTTTATTTGCATAGAAACAGTCCAACTAGAGTAAGATAAGCAATGTAAAAAAGGCCTCTGCTTCTTTTCTTAATCAATATTTTTTAAGATAATTTCCTCTAGCATATTAATATATATTATGGGATAGAAATTGTCTTAAATGAAATCTCATATTTCTTCTTTTTCTTACATATTCCCAAAATTTTTAGAGATATAGACAAGTATGTATACAGGTTTTATTTTTTTCCTTTAGATAACTAAATGCTGTCAGTTTTATTGATAAATATATGTCAGTCTTCAGTGTGTTATCTAAATACTCCTGCTATATTTATGATTTAAGGAAAATGTCATCCTTTCTTCTAATGGATAAGGATTAAAAAAAATAATTAAAAAAAAATAAATCAAGAATATTTTTAAGTTGTTCACTGCCCCTATGTTCTGGAAAGTAAGAAAGTGATTAAACTGCCTTTCATTTTAAACGAAATTTCTGAGTTAAATTGTTACCAAACCCTTTTACTGAATGCTACATAAAGGACAGAAGCCTTTTTTATAAGAACATACAGAGGACTGATGGAAAGAGGAGTTACAGATCTGGCAGCTTATAATGCTGATCCGCAGACCCATGGTCTTAGACGCAGACTCCGAAATATAACTGGATAACGCTTAAAACAAAAGTTTTGAGAGGTTTGACTACTCTGTTCTTCTCCATTTCAGAAGAACCAGGAGGCACAAAGGCATGATACTTACTTATTTTGAACTTTCTGCTTCTGTAAGAGTGGAAACATACCTAAAAATTGATTTTCCCATTATAGGTAAATATTTTCTCTGTTAGTCCATCTAATACATGTTTAGTTTGTGATATTTTTAGAAGGCAGAGGCTGTAAATTTGTGGGTAGTATTTAGCTGGTTTTTCATTCCTCAAAAAGGAAAAAAAAATAAAAATAGTAGTTTAGAGTTTTATTTGGGTATTCATTTCTTCCCAGATCTCATGAGCTGGCACCTTGTTGTAAGTCAAAATAAAGCAGAAACGTCCCAGAAGAGATTCTACAAGCATAGTCTACCTGTTTGATGTTAATGTGCCTGTGCAGAACCCTGAAGGTTAACAGAGGCATCATGCTTCTCACAAACATTCCTGGTGTCTCATCCACCGTGAATTCAGTTGTTTTTGTGATATCAGGGCTCCATACGTTCAGGTGACTGAAAAATGTATTGGGTAGGATTACAATCCGAAACACACTTATGTGTTTATGTGGCATATTTGCGTTTCAGGTTTCATATGAAATTGTGAAATAACTTCTGATCTATTTATGCAGGTATGACAGAACTTCTAAAGAAGAAGGAAATTATTATTCCTACTGGGCATAGCTTCTACACGATTTTTCATTAACTTCCTTGGCTACTAAGAGCCAATTTTAGATCAAAGGATATTTTTTGGGAAATCAGCTATCTCTCCTCTTTTTCTAATAATTTATAATTAACAGATAAAATTGATATCTTTATTTCCAAGTCTCCCAGCATCCCCAGCTAACAACATGGTTTCAAATATTCTAATTAATAGATCTTAATTTTCCCAGATAATTTGATTTTTCTTTAAGCAACAATCATATGGTGAGAATCTCTTTGCATCAAACTCTTTTTCTCCAGTCTGAAAATAATAAAACAATTTATGTTCTAATCACTGCTTTTTCTGTTGGCTCAACTGTTAATTTATTCTGTAAATTATAGGACTTCTAATTAATCTGGAAGATTCTATGACTATTTAGAATGCAGGGTGAGCTAAGCTTCATTTGAAAAAGAAATCTAACTATTTTCTTAAAGTTAAATCCTGAATTTGCAAGTAAAAAGATTGTATGAAGAACTGAAATGAAAGTTCATGCTAAAATATGAACACTGGTTGTGACATGTTGCGGCTACCCTAACTTAAAGAAGACTTTCAAAATCAGAATGTTTTAAAGTTATCAAATAAAAGTCTTAGAGGAGCTAGAAATGCACTGGAGAATACACTGAGAAGTTTGGGACAGGTAACAGAGAGAGGTAGATAAAAGATGGGGCTTTAAACTAATATCATGGAAACACAAGAAACATTTATTATTAAAAGAAGAGATAGAAAAAAAAAAACCTAGAACAGATGAAGAAAACTGTGTTGCTGGATTTTTTTAATGCATCTTGTTAGACACCTGCTTTTAGGTGTGAATTCTTTCTCATGCAGTTTAAACACTTGCCATGGTGTTTCATTCCAATAAGTGACTGATTTCTATGTGGACTTTATTTTGCTTTCCTAGGGAAGCAAATCTATTTTCTTAATCCAGCACATAACTAATATTTAATTTTACTTCTGATAAAGAAATAGAAAACCTATAACAACTTTAAAATACTGAAAAATTAATTGACCTAATTTGGATATTAGGAATGTGTTTTGTCAAGCATATTTGGAGGGTGGAAGAAAAAATAAATTAACTTTCCTAAGGAATTTTTTACTTGTTTCTAGATAGTAGAAAATTTTAAAATTTGCAGTTCAAATGTCATAGACTTTCTCTTTTGATGTATTTAGAGTAATATAAACCCCAGTTATTTCTAAAATTTTAAAGAGGAATTAGTTGTTTTAATAGGACAAAGTGTCTAGGAGTCTTTTGAATTCAGGTATGACAAAACTTCATCTAACATTGCTGTCTAAGAGACCATATAAATTTGATTCTATGTTTAACTTAAGCTTATTCATCAATTATTGGGCTTGACTGTACATTCAGTGAAGTCATAGGTAAAGTCATTACCTTAAAAAAGCCCTTATTTTTTTAATTGCTTTGGGCTGTATTTGTTGAGCTCCTGCCAAGATACTGACACAGATCCCACTCAAACAAGAGTTTAAGTCTGTGCTTAAGTCTAAGCACATACTTTTATCTAATTAAAATTCTAGATGGATGTGGCAGACTTCCAGCCTTCAGTCTTAATACAGTTGGAACTCACAATTGGATCAGAAGGAATTATGCTTTCAGTAAGAAAAATATCAGTCCTGAGGGATGGGGGTTTGATGTTACCCTAGAAACAAAGGAAAAGATTTGTCCACATTATAAAAATATTTTTACTCCTGAAAAAAACCTTTTCCTTCCTGTGAGAAAGTCCAATCATGTATTCTGAAATCCTGTCTATATTGCACTCAGCAATTGTTTGATACCTTCAGTGAAAAAAGAACATCATTCCTTTTGTAATAAGAATCTGTTACAGAAGGATTTTGGAACGGGGCTGTTACATACTACAGAATCCATAAAACCCAAAGTATCATGAAAGTGGTATAAATGGATGCCTGTCATTTTCTGTCACATAAATACTTCCAAAGACCAACGAGAAATTTCTCAGAAGTCTTTGTTTCTTAGTGATTTCCTTGCATAATTTTCATTTTTCTTTCAGAGAATACAGATGTTATTTTTCATGCTGAATTCTAATGAATGTATGGTTGACTGAGAGATAGTGCATATTCTGATCTTTTATAATCACCAATAAAAGTGGAAATAATATTTTTAGATGACTTAGTATTTAGGTTACCCCTACGTGCTAGATCAGTTGTCCTCAACACACCATTTGAAATGAGAGTCTGTCATGAAATAGTGCCGAATAGCAAAGAAGACTTCAAGATTTTCTCAGTTCTATGCTGCTCTGACACTTGTATCCATGTAAGCCTGGATAATCCACCTGCATATTCATCCCTTCCTGTAAAAGGTAAGAGGCAACATTATTAACAAGGATTAGGTTATGACATTGTTTTACAAAATACCACATAACAATAATTCTCTGTTTCAAATTTAAGCACTCCGAAGTATGGTATATGCAAAACTGTAAATAAGAGTTGAGATGGTAGCCAGAACTGCTGTATGGCTTTGTCCTAAAATCTCATGAGTATGCCACAACTGGGTACATGTTTTATTTCTGTTATAAGAGTTATTAAAAGAGGCTTTGGGTCAGTAAACAGTAATGTAGCAGCGTCATCCAGCAGAAAACTTTAATGAAATTTTGCTTAGTGCTAGGCAGAAAATACAATTCCTTACAATAAATATCTTACAACTTTCTCTCTCTCTGTCCTTTTAATGACACTTACCTAATAAAGATGACATCAAGTATTGGTAGCTATTCAGTGGAATAAATATCCCAGAAAGTATTCATTGTAGAAACTAAAAGTCTCATATAAACTTCAATGACCTAATGAGAAGAACCTATTTAGAAGGGTGGGTCAGCATTATAGTTCTGAGAAAACATTGTCTTATTCTGGAATAGTAGAATTTTGATTCCTGAATGTTGGGGAATCAGTTTCTTCTAAATTTAATTTAATTTTGGAAGGTTTTCTGATGGTTCGATGTGATTTTAAGATAAATAATTTCAAGCCTATGAGGGCACAAATAGAATATTTTTTAATGTTTGATAGAAGAATATTTTTCTTTCAGCAGAAAAATTATCATGATGAAAAGTAAATAAAATGACTGATATGTTTAAACTAGTCTTTGTACAAATAATATTGTTTTATCACAAGTCAAAGTATTACTGTATTTCTGTACCTTTTTTTTTCTTTTACATGAGATTATATAACACTGACAAAGCAGTTTAATTTATAAATTCTGATTGGAAACTGGCATTTGGAGGTGGGCTTTCTTAAATGGTTGTAATTTTAATGTTTCATATTTCAAGCTCTTATTTTTCTTTTAAGCTTTCAAAATTGAATTATTTGAAAAGTGCTATCGATGCCAAGCAGCAAGTTTAACTCTACCTAATCAAGTATAGACATAAAAAAACTTAACTACGAGATAAAATAAGAATACTTACCAGTTAAGAAAAAATAAAAAAGGAAAGTGAAATGAAATAATGAACAAAGATTTAAAGTCACTCTCTGGAAATGGAAAGGAACAGAGAAACCCATAATGCGTTGCCAATCTATAAATAAGCAATTAAATTTATTGGCTATAGCAGAAGAACTTACATGTTCACTCGTGTGAATACAGGCTACACAGTCTGGCCTTGAAAGACTACTTCTGAATAAGGAATCCAGTAACATAAAGCAGTATTGATTTGCAAGATAAAAAGAATTAAACTTTGAATGAACTTTAGGGACTCTTTTTTTTTTTTTTTCAAACAGTGGCAGTTTTGTACCAGTTGTGCAAAAAAAAAAAAAAAGGCAAATATTTTTGGTGATGAAGATCATCATGGAGAGAAAACTTTTCTTTTATAAAGTATTATTTTTAACAGTTATTTTGAAATCCACCTCCTTGTTGCCCCATCCCATCTTTGACCTTGTCAGTTTTAATAGGTTTTAACTTTTATTCAGCTGTCACATTCATGCTATCATCTTCCTTACTAAAAAAGTTACCATCTGTCTGAACCAACAATATTTTTATTGTTAAGGCATCTTCTCCCACAACATATGTCTTCAATTTCTAATGTGAATCAGAATTCTTGGAGAATGTTGTCAACGATCATGCCACAAATCTGATTGAATCAGCCTTGACATTTTGCCAATTAAACTGTGCACTTTAAAGAAAATTATAAATAGCACTTACTTTCTTACAAAGTTCAGTATGGCTCAATAGGATAATGAAACATAGAATTTCCTATATTTTTTTGGAGATTCATATAATAACAAGAATTTCAGTTTTGTGGTCCAATTAATAAATTACTTTTGTAGTAGTTTACTTCTATGTAGTAGCTTTTTAAAAAAAAAGTTAGATCTTTTTAGAGGTTTTTTAAATATCTAAATTATCAAGTGAATTAAATTAATAAAACATACATTTTCATAATTCTGGAAGAATGACATAGTATTAAAAAATGTTCAGGCCATGGAATCTATGACAAATTATGTTGTTGTCTACTTCTTGCACTCTAATTCTTGATTCTAAAGTATTCAGTGTCTTATTACATTCACAGATGTGATAATTTGACATTTTTTCCTCACTAACAGAATTTCCAAAATATATATTGACATTAGAAAATAAAAACTTTTAAGGACTTGAGAGGAAGTGGAAGAGAATAGAAAGTTCAAACGTGGATGGAAAGAGTCTTTAATAAGATTTATTAAGAGAGTAGTTATCAGGAAAACTGGTTTCAGCTGGAAGAAATTAGGAGCCCTTGGAGCCTCCAGTATTACTGCCTATATATAGCATATCCTGTACTGGCTTTTTTTCATAGATCTTTAAACAGTTTAGTCCTGCAAGATACTGTATGTCTTGTCTCCTCCATATGAAAAGTTTTCCAGTAAGGCTAGTTGAACATTCTCCAGTAGAGCTATTCTTCAGTGTAAAATTATGTTTTGACCACACAGATGTCTTCCTAAAAAAAAGTCTGCTTTTCAGAATATTTCTTTGGGAGTTTTTGTCCTTAAAAGCTAGATAGTCCAATCTTAATATATCTCAAATGCCAAAGAAAAGGTAAAATATTATTGCTTAATAACTCTGAGGGTTTTTTTTTGGTTTTGGTTTTTTTTTTTCAGTTTTCATGTATAGTTACATCATATGTAACTGTATATGTATGTGACATTACATATGTATGCCATAGCACATGTAGACATCGCATCGTCTGGATGTGCATGCAACAGGATGCCAGAAAGAAATAGAAAAGGACTTTACTCACACTAAAAACCTGAATTTCTTCATGTGAAGTGTTAATTGTTGCCAAAAGCTAATCCAATCTTCTTCACTCAGAGTGGGAGAGAAGAACTATTGCTCTGGGCAGCTGGGAATTTCTCTGTGAAGCCTTCCACCAGATGAACAGCAGATCTGAGACAACTGACTTGATGAAGCTATTCTTCTTTAAATCCGAGCTCTGTTCTCCTCCCAGTTTTTAAGCTGCTTTGGACAGTTCTGTTACCTATTCTCTGTATTTCAATAAAGAGTAGGTGGGGCTGCTAGTTTTGCATTTAAGAAGGAGTAATTTGCCTGCAGAAAGGGCAAACATCACTGATTATGCAGGGAAGTTCCTATGTACACCCCCTGGGAATGAACCAATATCTTGCAGGATACATGCATATATATTTGCAATGGGGAAGCCTTGAGTAGGGCCATGGAAAAACATCACAAAATTACCTTATATTTTCAACAATAAATGCAGTTGTGTTACTGAGTCATAGTTCCTTTCGTGAGATAGAGCAGTAGACTTGACCTAGCTATCACACAAAGCCTCAGTTTATCCCTAAGCTGTAATTTTCTTACATTACTTAAAAGCCTTGTACAATGCTCTGGGCATGGAAGTGGCATAGTATTTAATAATAACTGAAGGGTGATTGCAATTCTTCTACATATACACACAGTTATTTTCAATACGTGTAAACAGCTAAAATTGAAAAGCAAAAGGAAAGAAATTACAAACATAGAAAAAAATAAGTCAGTTATAGAGCAAAAGATGACAGAGAATATACTTTTATTTCCACTTGACATGGAGAGATTGGCCTTTGATTTCTGTAGCTGGAACATAGAATATCTGTATTTCATGAGAAAGTAAAAGCTTGTGTTCGTGACCAGTGTAATGAGTATTTGTTAAGGTCTCACATTTCTAAAATCTGAATCTCATTTATTTTAAGACCGTACTAATTTTAGAAGAACTATCAAGCAAAGGCACATTTTTAAAACCCAACAGCAGTTTACATGAGGAAACCTTTATTTCTTGTGTCAGTATTTACCCAAATTGAGATTATTGCCAATCATTATTATGTTCTTTCTTGCCTTTTAAAAAAGACACTAAAAAAGAAAAAAAAATTACAGCAGATAAGATACTTTATCCCATGGTGAGAATAACAACCAAGTTGAGACTTATGTAGAATGAAATTTGTATTCCAGTCAATGTTCGTGTGTATAATCAAGTACTGTGTGCAGTTAAATGAGTCTGTTGTCTTGCTATAATGAGTATCTACATCCATCCTAACAGTTAATGAGGAATAAATGACTTATTATCAATGAATGGCAGTATCTAAATAGCTTTGCTACAAAAACAGAATATTAATATGTGTAGCTAAAATAGATCTTAAATGATAATGGACTTATTCAGACTATTAATTATTTTAAAAGCCTCTAGTAAGGTTTGCTGCTTCTGGATGGAATTGGAGCTCAACTGGTTCAAGTGCCCTTATATGTTTGCAGACAGTGTTAACAAATGACCCTTTAAAATTGTATCTTAGAACTAAATGGAAAAAGGGTTTTTTATGAAATACATGTGCTGCCACGAAAAATCAGACCACAGATCTCTGTAGTTCAGCATTTTATTCCCACCAGAAATTAGGCCTACTCACTTCAGTGGAAGCAGCAAGAACTGTCTCTATAGCTGACCTTGCATTTTAACTGACTCACCTCCTAACGATCAGCTGAGGGCGAGCCTGTGCCCTGAGGTACAAAGGCGATGCCTTTTACTATCATTTTTTTAAAAACCAACGTTTTCTAGTACAGTGAAAAGATTTCATTGTCACATGAATGTCAAATTAATTTCTTTAATTTCTAAGCCCTTGGTCTCAGTGATACCATGTTCAGATCATAAAATTACAACTATTGCAGAAATTTGGCTTGTTCAATTATTCCTGGCAGTGAGTAGATGCAGTGACCTCTTATCTACATAGACTAACAAATTCTGGATGAAGAATTAATTGTGGAATTTCTTTTAATTCTTCCCAGTTTTAGCCAAGTTCTCAGCTATTATTTATATCTAGGAAGCTATTCCCAGAGCTTGTCTTGATTCAGGAAAATTAAGTATCTCAGATAGCCTTAGTAAAACAGTAGAACACTAAGCAAGTTTTGATAACATTTATATCTGATGCCACAAAGCTCATATAAAACGGTCTGGATTTATTAATCTCCAGGTCACAAATCTAGGCATTTTTACTTTCAGAATCTACCAAGATCAGGAAATGAATATGTGTTTTAAAAAAAAAATGCGGTGACAATCATTATTATAGTTATTTTTAATGGAATTTCCCTTTTTTCTTAGATATTTTGCAAGCAGTATATATTTAAACTGTGATTCTAGAAGAAAAGAAGCTCCACTCTGATGCTCTAAGGGAATTTTTTTACGATACAACACAAGAAAAATATTAAACTTCACTGTAAATTCATATGAGTATACAGGTCAAAAATTCTCATGTAAATTTTTATGTAACAAACATCACTCTTTCTAATCTGATCTAAACACACAATAATATGTATCTATGCAGCTAATTAATGAGTGTTACGCTGGACTTAAAAGTATCTGTATTTAAATTTCAGATAATAAAGGTTTCCAAACTAGCTAGTTGCCATGAGAGATTTTCAGACAGTTTTCAGGCAATTTCCAGAATAAATTTTTTGTTATATTTTTTTTCTGATTCAGAGAAACTCTGAAACAAAAATAATCTAAGAAAATGAAAAAGTATGCATAGAAAAGAATCAGAAATATATTGTTTCCCTCTACATATTCTTCCATTCTTTCATTTCAGCTGAAATTCAATCTTCTTAATACTATGTTGTTTTAAGAAAGGTCTGCTTGCAGGTATTACACAGACAAATCACAAAGACTGACCTGAAGTCTAAACTGAGGTCATCTAAATCTGTGGACATTAACATTTAGCTCAACTCTCTGTTCAGTTTGGTGTCTGCTAGAGAAAAAAAAGTATCTCTGTTACTGAATTTTATAGTCCATTCAAAGAGATGCATAGCAGACTTCCAGTACCTAAAGGGGGCCTACAGGGAAAGCTGAAGATGGACTTTTTACAAGAGTATATAGTGATACAATAAGGGATTATGGTTTTAAACTGAAAGAGGGTAGATTTAGATTAGATATTAGTAAGAAATTTTTTACCAGGAGGGTGGTGAGACACTGGAATAGGTACCCCATAGAAGTTGTGAGTAGCCCATCCCTGGAAGTGTTCAAGGCCAGGTTGAATCGGTCATCGAGCAACCTGCTCTACTCAGAGGTGTCCCTGTCAGGGTTGGAACTAGATGATCTTTAAGGTCCCTTCCAACCCCAAACATTCTATGATTCCATGACTCTGCCTTTCTGTGACACATTTTGGTATCTAGTTTCCTCCTTAAATGAGCTAAAACCCCCTAGTATTTCTGCTTCAAAGTACTCGATGACTTAAATACCATTAACAAACCACTGAAGCGAATTAAATACATCTAGACACCTGATGTTGAGATATTTGAGCAGTTTCTATTACACCCAAAATGTCTTTATAGATTTAAAGGAAATACCTGATGTGTAAAGCCAGTAATTTATTAGTGTAATTGAAATATTAACAGTCTAATTGAAGACTTATTAATATAAAATAAGAGAGATTAAATAAAAATGGATATATTAATCTATAAATTTATGCATATTTGTTTAAATATTCGTATAAAATATTAAACATGTTATTTTTATAATAATGTATTTATAAACAGAAAAAATCTCAAAAGAAAATACAGTTCATAATAACATACTACCAGACTAAGGACTTTGGTTTTCAGATCTTAAAGATGAACACTTTGCTACAGGATGTGCAGACATCAAATCTTTTCTAAGAAACTTCAGCAACATATGCTTCATACCTTCTTCCCTAGACATTTTTTAAAGTTTGAAATTAAACCTGAATCACAGGCACAATTGGCAAATAATTTGAATTTATGTAATAAATCAGTCAAATACAAACAAAGTTGTAATTCAGAAGACACAACCTGTTCAGTAAGAAAGACATCTCCTTGGATATGTCACTGTTGCACTGGTACTCATGCAAGGTTTTCTTTGAAATACCAAAGATTAACCCATTTGTTATAAAAGAAAATGAGAATTTAAATACGTTTTATGAGATCATGCAGTAAAATATTTGGAACCACAAAGTCAAAGTTTGTTCTGTTGCATGCACCAGACACTGAATGCTTTCTGAAAATGATGTGTTATTTTTTCAGGAATAGCATGAAAAAATGCTTCAAAAATACCAAAAAGGCTTATCTTTTGGCCTGTGCAAACAAAAATACAAGAATTTTCAAGATAAAACAAGCAGTGGAATCATTGATGAGTTTGATTTATACTAAGAAACAAAAAAAAGGGTAGGTACTAGAATAGTGGGAGCATCTTCTAATGTAAGAAGCACTGGAATCAGATTCAGATTTTAGAAGGTATTAGTTTGATGCTAGGAGTAAACAAATCAAAAATGTTTAAAATGTTTGAAATGTTTGAAATTTTCCAAATTTCCCACATCCTAAATTGTCTTTACACCCAGTGTTCATGAGACTGAAAAGGTGCCTTACCATGCTAGCAGCAGAAAATATCACGCTCAAAACAAACTACAAGTGCAGCTGTGCTGTGACTGCAACCTAAAAGCAATTTTCAGGGGAACTGTTAAAGAGTATTACATAAAAAAGTGGTTTAAGAGTAAAGATATGATTTATGTTCATTTAAGTAAGAGAAATAATATGCAGAATTAGTTTTGGTATATGAAGTGTTCAAGATTCTGTGTCCATTTTTTAGCTGTAGATAAAATATACTGCTAAAGTTTCCTGGATAAAGTTGCCTTGATAGTGCTGAAACATTAGGGAGAAAACCTTTTGTAAAATAATAACTGTACTCATTCATGTCTTTGTTATTTAAGATTAATAAAGTTATTTTATTTATGATTTATAGTAACACTAGGGAATCTAACCTTTTTTCTAAAGTAAAGATATAAATCTTTTTTTTTGTTGTTATTTTTATGATGAAATGAATTTTAAAGTTTCATTTTAGTATCTGGTTGTCAGTTACTATCCATCAGTTATTCTTTTACACTTTATTATAAAAAGGTTTTCCCTGGTGCACTCTATTTCATAGCTTTTTCAAAGAAATCTCATGAAAAGTGTGAAAGTATTCAATGAGCCATACATGCCCACATAAAGTTAAATATACTTTTTATCTCTGTTGCATATTTATTTTATGCAGTATGTCACTTGATTTGCAGTGAGTTGGAAATCTGAGTGTTGCTTTTCATATCAACTCACACATTAAAATTATTATCTGGTAGCTAGAACTATTCTACCGTCATTGAAGCCATCCCCAACCCCTTTAATTTTGCATGTTTCTACTGTGGAAAGCAGTCTTCAGGCATACTGTGTAAATACAGAGCAATAGGTTTGGCATCAATACAGTTATTCACACCTTCTCTAGCAAACCAGAACACATAATTAATTATGTGTCATTGATAGAGCACATTAATTTTCTAAATTGTTGCAGGGCTGAGCACTATCATTACAATTGTCAATTGATAACTTACTTGTAACAACTCCGAAGTCATTCAGATATTTTATGAGCAAGATTCTTGGTTAGCTAGTTGTTCATGGAGGTACAATGAGTTCTGTGTTTTATGGGCAGATGGATGATAAACTGTTGGTCAAATCCTCTCTACCATATTGAGGACAAAATAGCTCACAATATATAGCATAAGATTATGCTATGTAATTTTGAGTCTCTCATAGTAGTCTTAGAGAGGACACTGACTTACTTAAAGAGAAGAAAAGATGAGGGACACATTACCAGATGGGAACAGAGAAAACTTTAAAAAGGTTTTGTTTTTTAAAGGAAGACAAAGGAAGTTATAATCCTAAGGGTAAATTTTCTAAAGGACTTCATTGTGGTAGAATATTAAACTAATGATTACCAGTGAAGAAAACTTTGGAGCAAGTGAACTGCTTTCAAAAATTGGATTTACATGTATTCAAAAAAATATTCTCATGCAAAAAACTATCTGAAATAAAGTAAATAAACTGCTTCTGAAATCTGTAAGAAGAAAATAATGTTAGCAGTGTGCACGGAATCAGGATTCCAGCACAATCTTCTTTACCTCTTTTCCCTGTGACTAGGGCACAAAAAGTGAGAGCAAAAATGATTGTTTCAGAAATTCTTTTGATTCTGACAATCTGGAAAACTTCAAAAACCTGGTGTTTAACCAGGCATTCCAGAGGCTGTTGTTTCTGATCTGTGTTTAAGAAACCTAACTTCTGGTAAAATTAAATAAGGGCTATTTCCAAGTAGCTCTATCCTGATATAAAACCATGAATTTCTATTTCTTACAGCTGAGAAACTGAATTGCAAGATCAGCATTCCAAACCCAGCAGCTTGCAGCATGTGTCACCAAGCAGCATATCAGTTTGAGACAAAAGATCAGTTTTGCTCCATTTCTTAATGCGTAAATATAGTCTTGACTCTTTCTTTGAAGTGAATAAAAAACTATTTTATTTGGAGTTAAATATTTTGATTTTCAAATTTTCTTCTTTTCAGGGAAGTTTGACACAATGTCAAAGTATCAGTTGTGGTTTTTTCATAAATAACTATTCAAAATACTTCCAACTGCACTTGATTCTTTATTTAAACTAAGGAAGTTCATTTCAACTTGGTGAGGCAGGTCTATGTCTATAAAACCATATCATGTAAGTGAGGAGAGCATGTCCAAGTGGATTTTTTTTAGTCTATTTCTGAATTAAAAAAACATGTTAAATGAACCTGTGATGAGACCTTGAGCCAGCCAGAATGTCTTGGTAAGTTTAACATTGCTTAAAGCAAATATAACAGAAGCCACATGAAAAGCTTACATACTATAAAGTTAATAAAAGACAGAATCAAAACTAAAGATAAGTAGAACATACCTGCTAAGGTAGACAATAAAAACATAAGTAAAAAAGCGACCTCCCAGTCCTTTTTGTGCTTAAAGGACTGTCTCTCCTCCAGCCTAGTTCTTGGTTTAGAACTTGGTGCCTATGACAAGCATCTTTCTCACTGACACCCTTGAGTCTTGCCTACATTTCTGCTTCTTGCTTCTCCCCAGAGAGATCATAGGAATTTTTGCTGCTTGTTTGGGTTACTTGCTTTTTTAGTCTCCCCATGGTGCTTATCCAGCAGGACCCTTGTTCAGCTTACTATGCTCTCTAAGATGGAATAACATGTTCCTGATAGGAATCAAGGCACAGGGTCAAGGCAGTCATCTCACCCAATCCCAGACTACTGGCAGCAAATAACATAGGCTAATCAACAACAGACACTATTAATCATATTTTGGCACTATATGCAAATATATATTGCAATGGATTTTTTTTTAAGAATTTATTATTTTCAAAATTAAACCTAATGTTGTCTATACTGCAAAAGGAAGAAAATAAGTGATAGTTAAAGTAGTTATAGATGTTCAGCTTCATCAGTCTCACAGATCTTCCATGACTGAGTAATCTGCGTATGTAGTTACCTCGATTTGATAACTCACTGTTTACAACTTTACTCTTTACCTCATACTCCATCAGACTATTGGGTCTATCCTCAACATAAAATGGCCTGGTGCATTGTATTGGAACATAGATACACTACTACATCTTCTGTTCAGTTACTAGTTAGTAATATGGTAAATATTGATATCTAATTTCACCAGTTCTCAGTCTTTATATAAATGTCTAACATATCTTTTAGTCATCTGCAAGCATTACCTCTACAATTCTGATGACTTTTTTCATTACAAACTCCCTCAAAAAAATAAACCAAAAAGCCCCGACTAAAAAAATCTTAGCATTAAAGTCAAGTTTATTGCTTTTATAAGTACATTAACATTAAATAACCTAACATGTAAGATAGAAACAAGCATCACCATTAGAAAAGCTGTAATAGTGGTAGCTTGTGTAATTTGACAAGAAATTATAATTCTTTTTTATAAAAAATACATGACCAATGACCTAGATGATTGCAGAGTATGCTATAGATCATTCACAAACTGGCCAATTATGGAAATATCTAATCACTTGGGATTGAAAATCATGTCTAAAAAGAGCACTTTGGTGAATCCTGGGAAATGCATCTAATCAGTCTGAAGAATATTTTAGAGGATGTTCCTCTTATGACCAAATGAAGAGGAGTGGATCTTCTTTCTTTTTGCTTTCACAGAAATGTTTAGTTCTCAGCACTTCAGGGAAAATTCTTACATATTTTACAATTGAATTTTTGTCTATATAACTCAAAAACCTATTAGAAATTAAGTTTAAGCTAGATATATGTAATGAGGATACACAACATTTTTTGGGTCTCACTCATGCCTCCTAAACATGCAGGATGTCAGTATTGCTTATCTGTCTTGTTTAATTGTTAAAGAGGAGCACAAATGATAAAGAAATATCAGACACGACATTTGCACAGGGAAGGTCAGTCAAAGTGCATCTGGTCACCAAGTCACATGAATTCTTTCTGTGTTCTACTGGGATCAGATTTACAGATAGCAAAAGATATCTGTCTGTTTACATGTTGTAATCAATCCCTTCTTTTCATAAAATAAAGATCTGAAGAAAAAATAATTTTTTCTTTCTTTTTTTTCTGAAACTCTTTATGGAAACAGTAAGTAGTTGAGAAATATGCCTTTGCTAATAATTCAAATTGTTTATTAGATATGGTAGTACATAAACAATAGTTGCATTGTATGATTTTTTTTCCCCTTTAATCACTTATGTATAGTCAAATTATTTTTTTGTAATGTGGTGAAGTAGAATAGTTGAATGGCCTGCTATAAATATGAAGCTCAGAACTGATTTAATCGGTATTGTAGTTAGTCTTTTTTCTTTACATTTTTCTTTGTTTCATCTTGATTGTTTGCTAGTGTTATTGTAAGTAAAACAAAAAGATAAATGATAATAACAGCATATACATGTAAAGGAAACAAAACAAAACAGGAAAAAACAATATTAAGTAAATTTAAATGGATTGAAACTTAAATTTATCCACTGAGGGCTGAAGGAACAGGATTCAAAGTGTAAATCTGAACTTATCTTCAGGGTATTGGAAAATTCATGTATATGTTGTGAGCAAGTTGGTCCAATTTCATTTATTTTGGCCTGTTATCTTTATAAAACCCATTGAAGCTCTTCCTATGAGTGTCATCTCATTATTTTGTGTTTCAGTATGGATAATTTTCAGTTACTTTACATGAAAGATGTTTTATGGAAGGAAAGTGACTTGAATTTATCATGGAAGACTAGGGGAAAACTTACCTTTCGAGTGATTTGGATTTTTCCCATTAGGATTTTATCACAGCTGGTTTTCAATGTTCTAGTGCTTCCTAGTATGTGCTGTAAAAAAAAAAAAAGGAAAGGCAAATCATAGACAAAAATGTTTATGTTTCTTCTATTATGTTTCTTTTATAGCATCTTCTTTTTACTTTATTTCTACCCAGTCATTTCCAGATGCTGTTTATGAGCGAAGTGTATATTTAATGTACACCTATTGCAGAGGAATTAACAGCTAATATTAGAGAGACGTATGAAGATGGATGGAATGTTAATCAAACTTGTATACAGTGCACAAGTTCTTTATAATTTTTCAGTTTTAACAGCTTTATTTCAAACAATGTTTCAAACTTACTATCTCTGTCTCTCAAGCTTCTGCTATGCTTTGGGGCTTTTGAGTATTTTTTTGGAGGACAGGGAATTTTTTTATTTTGTAAAAGAACCTGGAGCTAATGGTTTTCAGTTATGCCTCATGCTTTCGTAACATCCAGCTAATCATTAATCCTTGAGCAGTGGTCTGAACTTTGGCCATTATTACTTAAAAAGTCACAAAGAATGTTAATGAAATCTAATAAATATCTAGGCTACCCCCAGAGATCATGGCTCCTGGAATAAATAGAGAATAACGCTTGACAGTCTACAGTAATTCATATTTATGAATGAAAAAGAGTGAAGGAGTCTGCCTGCATGATTCCTAACAGGCAATGTCACTAAAAGCCTATGAGAAAATATTTATTTCTGTGCTATCTCCTGATGCAAATATTATGAGGGAGGAAAAAGAACACTTATCAGCAATATCTGTGGATGAAATTCTTATTAGGGAAGGGTGTAGATGAGCAAAGGCGAAACAGTCAAATTTGCCAAATTGGCGTCAGAAATAAAGGACTGTGCTATTTCTTCAGATATTTAAATTTGTCACCAACACCACAGCATTGACAAAATCTGCTTAGACCAGTGACAGCTTTGTTTGCTGCCTGCTGCATGACATCTGCCCCTAAATTTTCAAGACAATACACAGAAATATAGCTTACTAACTCCCATTACAGTCCAAAGAAACTGCTGCTGACCTGGAACCCAGTATTTCACAAAAAATGACCTAGAAGCTATTGTGTGTCTTTTGTCAGTGCTATTCATCAGAATTAAGAACAGATTGTTATTAAACCAATAACTTTATCTGTGTGACACATATTGTGTATTTTCACCTATTACAAAATACAGTTCAGAGAGAAAACATTATACCTGCTTCAGTTATAGGTCCAGGCTGTGGCTCACAGGATGAAATGTTTGCCTTGGACAGTAATGACTGTTGCCATTGAGAAATGACCTCCGGAATAGCAATATAGTTTATACACTACTTCATTTACCACAGAATAGTCACGGCATATAGCTTTACTCTGTGTCTTGTGAGAAGGTATCCGCTGTTTTCAGGTTTCTGATCTTTCTTAGCACCAAACAAAGCAATTCTCTGTAGCCTGTTTTAGTGTCAACATTATTGACTGCTGCAAGTTGAGGATAGGCAAGAATACACATACCTACATTAACTTCTTTTCGTAACTCAGACTTATACTTGATGCTAGGAACAGACAAGAAGGAAAAATTAGCAAAGTGACTACAAACCATTCTGGAAGAATGGGAGGATCCTGGTGTTGGCATGTACAGGTCAGCCTTTTGCTGGCTGGACAACAGAAACCAGTCCTGAGAGAGGTTCAGTGGTGTTTTATTGCTAAAGGATGAGACAGTTCTAGGTATATTTACTTAACTCCTGATGCTTATCTGAGCTCTCCAGGAGATGAGTCTTGCTGCTCTGGGGTCCACCACTTCCTGTCATGAAAAGAACCAGATCCAGGTCATGACTTGGGTCAGCTCAGTAACTAGGTGCTGCTATTTATTTCCATTTTGAAAGATCCAGTTATCTGACTACTGGAAACTTACTTGCCTTGGCAAGGTGGAACTAGTCAGGGTATATTTTTAGCCATCTGAGAGTAATTGAAAAGCCAGTCTTCCTAAGTTGGACTACAGTCATCTTCTGTAAGTCACTGGTACATACTTACTTATATCTACAATAAAATTAATGGGCTTTGAATGCCTCAGATGGTCATTCCTATCAAACTCTACATTTTAAAAATTACTAGAAGTATAAAGCCAAAAGCAAAGCTTAGCTACTCTCAATCATCTTTAGAACGCCTTTTGCAGAATATAAAGTGTTTTTTGACAAATGGCAATGTAGTGTCCTATATTTTCCCTTGTTCTTCTTCTGTTCAGCCTCTTTTCTTCAGGGGGACTTGGTTCTCCCAGACATTTTTTCCCAAATAACACCACCATACTCGTATTTACCTTTGAAAACAGAAGAGAAGGAAGATGAAGGGAAGGGGATGATGAACTTTCAGTCAATTTGATTTTCATTCCAAAAGTTCATGCTTCTGACTGTAAGTGAATAGTGTAGTTTAAGTTGCATTTCTGTCAGTTTGTGTTATTTTGTTCTGGTCTGATTTAACATGATGTGATCAAAATAAACATGAATTAATCAGACATTTATATTTGCCTTTTTTAATCTGACAGAGCTACTTTTATGCTATATTAAGAGCAAAGTTACAGAAACATGAAAATTTAAGCCACTTGACAGATTTTTTAAAATTCTGAAACATTACTTTAAACTTTTATAAACTTAGTTTAAAATAATTTTTTATTAAGTCAAGTCTGTTTTTTGTTCATGCCTGTGCATATTTTCTCAGGAAAATTAATGAGAAAATGGACTAATTGCATTCACTGTCACATAAATTTTGAAATCAGAAGAGGATTAACAGTAATATTTTCTGCTCTTAATATTCTATACTTGAAAGAAATGCATTTGGTTCATCTGCAATTAATACTTTAAATAGATAATGACATATTAATTGTTCCAAGAAGTGTTCACATTGAATCACATAGTGAAGCAAGGATATATAATGGTAGATTTAATGCTATAAAAATGATGTGATTACTGAGAGAACCTGAGAATTATGTTTGTCCATTTAAATGCAGATTTATCAATACTGATCACGTTTTTACCTACCTTTTAACTTCATTCAGCACAAAGAAGGTATCTGTGGGACATATTCTTCTTTCATGCTTTACACAAAGAAGGAAGCAGGAAGCTATCTAACAGAGTGAAAGGGAGACAAATCACAGTCCAGAGCCATTGCTTCCTCTGAACAGAATATGTTGGACTTTAACTAATAGGACAAGAGAGTATAGTGCTTTCACATGCACTGCACTTCTCAAGAACAAGGAATCTTGCCTATTTCAATTCAAATTAACATATTTGTTTGAAGGTAAGTATGATACTGATCCTATGCCTTTTTTTTTCTTGAAACATGTGCACATGTACACATATATATACACATATATATACATAACTGTAAAAAAACCACACACGTGTGTGTTTTTTCTCTGTGATTTTAAATAAGTGTAAGTACAGCAGTACATTTCACTATGTGCTCACTGAAAACAAATCAAAGGATTGCATTGACACATTATTTAAATAAATCACAGCATTCCTTAGTCAGTGAGCAAAATGTCCAAGTACAACATGGATCTTGAAACAGCCAATTTCCTTGAACAAAAAATGGGGATCCAATGACAATACAGAGAGGCTACTGCTTTTATAAGTGAACTAGAATGAATATGTTTGGCTTAGATATAGGCTATATCTATGGAATAAATGTCTTTCCATTCAGATATCTGTGGTTTCAGTATGTCTACTGGAGTGAATAACTCCAAAACTCTAAGCACTGAACCTAAGTCTTTTTTCTTTTCTCTCTAGAGTATTCATCCATAATTCTACCAACTTGAACTGCATGGAGAAACAAGTAATTACAAATTGTACCACAATTAGTTTATATATGGGAAGTATAGATCTGAAACTAAATTTTCTAATCAAAGCATTACATTCTGAGCCAGCAACAAATTAGTTTGATTAGTTATTGTGCAAACTGTTGGCCTAAGAAGCCATCTGTAAATAAAGACAATTGGAAAAATATTGGAGATTATAAACAGTCATAATGTTAACTTGCTTTTGCATTTTCTCACCATGTAGTGCCAATGTGACATTGTAGAATCTGCAAAGTAACAGTGCATTATGAATATGTAAATATGCCAAATATGCTTTAAGCTCCAGTCTGGCATGTTGATAAAACAGAAAGTTACTGCACGCTCTGAAACTGAACATTAAGCTCTCCACATTTGCTAACATTAATCCAAGCTACTCGCTGTACTGCAGCTTGAAAGATGTTCAATTAAAACTCATTCTGCCTGGTATAAATTACTATTATTATGTTGTGAAAGAAAACCTGAAAGTATCTGCTAACTTGTTATATGTGCACTGCCCTTACTCTCACCTCACCTCCCAGTCAGTGATTTCAGAAAATTGCCTTTAGTTATTTAAAATTCTGTCATGAGCTGGTTTAAGAAAAACAATGAAGAGCTGAATACATGCATAATTTTTTGAGAATTTCATACTTTAGGCTACTGGATAATAACTGTTGGCAATAGCTGTATTTTGAACATTTATTTTTATTTCTAGGGTGGAAAAGTTTACTTACACACACAAGCACATACACACATATTTTATTAGACTGATATTCATTGCTAATGTCCATTTATTTGTCTTAAACTATCATAAGAACAATAAGATACAAAGTGACTTTCACATCTCAGGTAATACAAAAATAATTCATTCACGTATTGCTTTGATGAGAAAAAAACCCCACGCAATGTTGCAGTCATTCTCACTAATTTTTTAATAGTCAATAAGTTGAACTGCATAGATGAGCTATCCAAGCATAAATTCTGTTATTCTCAGACAAGAAAAGACACATGTAAATACCTAAATTATAGTCTGATCGCAAACAAACTGGTTATTTGTTTGTTAAAAATGTTATATTAATCATATGGAAAGTTCAATATTAGCCCAGTTAAGGCATATTTGAAAGCACTATTTCAGAAAAGCGCTTGTAAATACTGATAAAACCAGGTAAGTGTCACTATATTCTACTTCCATAAAAAATATTCTAAACACCCCGAATTTCAAAATTAGAAAGGTCCTTAAACACATGTCAAACGGATATATAGGTAATTTTATTATCATCCACTTGTACTTAATAGCAAGCATATGCCAGCCAACATTTTCTAAAACATGGCTGACTCCTGGGAGTTTTGCATAGTTTAAGACAGAACATTGGAATGAACACAATTAAAAACTTGGCAGTATTTTCAATGCCATCACTCCCCAAACTCCCAATAATAGCTATAAAATCAAGCAGATTTTACAAAAACATACAAGGACACCAGTCTTGCATGCTGGATAAGATCCTTCATATTTTTGAGTAGTATCTGACAGGGTCTGTGATGCTTTCAGGGACATCCATCATCTTTCTCTGTTCTCTGGTAGTACTTGTGAGTTTCCTGGTACAGCTCAAGAAATATCTGCTAGGGAAAACCTGAGCAATGGCTCCCTAGGCCATTGTAACTGTGTAACTGTGTAACTGGCTGATAAAGTGTTCATGGGGTTATTGAGACTCCAAGGGTGTTGCTGCAGGAGAGCTCTAGCTCAGCTCTCCTTGTGGTTTTACAGCGAAGCAATCTCCCGATCACTTCTTTCTCAGAAGATGCAACCTAGGATCATGATTCCTGCACTAAACTTGCTGGCTAGAGGAGTCTCATTGGACCATACTTGTATCTTGTCCATAGGAAATCCTCACAAGTCCTCACGAGCATCAGTTCCTTAAATTCCAGCCCTACACATCCACTCCTTTGTGCAACTATACTTTCTCATACAGGCGTGGCCTAAAATCTTCTAAGCATTTTAGGGCATTTAGAGTTGCGAGCGGGCATCTTGATAGTTATTTTAATATTAATTTGTATGTGTCCTGTTAATTTTTAAAGAGATAAACAATGAAGTATAGTTATTCTGTAATCAATTTTCAACTTGGCACAAATTTTTTTACCATTTTGTAGACTGACTTCGGATTAATTGAAATTTGAATCACTTAAACATGAAATTACCAAACTGTAAATTATGTAAATTATAATTTTAATGCAGAAGTTGACAGATCTGGATTATAACTAAGTGAACTTATTGAATTTATTTACCCAGGAGAATTCTATCACCTTGGTGTGTTCGGTGCCATCCATGCTGATTGCAAAACTTATTCTGTCCAGAAGAACTGACTGATAAAAATTCTTAAAAATTGCAGCCCTAAAGACAAAAAAAACCCAAAAAAACACCCAGTAGTCCTCTGGTTTTCCCTATAAGATAGTACTTCTCTTAATTTCCATTTTAATTACTTTTAAATCATTTAACAATTTGCAAATATCATACTAGATGACTAAGTGAGAAAAGCAGCAAAAATTATATCACATTTTGCAAAATGCCAAGCTAGCAGACAGAAGATTTATCTTTACAGATCTTGGCCTTACTGTCGATTGGCATTATCCAAATCACAAGATGTTTGGAACATTAAAGAAAAACCTTACAGTAATAATTTTTTTACTTCAATAAATGTACTCATACATCACTTAACAGTCAGACAGAGGAGATAGGTTGTGAAACATATTAATGACCGGTTCTTTTTCCAATATGATTCAATCACAAAAGAGGAAAAGAAAACCACATAACCAAAATTTTTGCAAATACACACAAAAAAAGTCATTGGAACATTCAGCACTAGGTAGCAATATTCTTCCCCTTTTTGCTACAGGATTGTGTACATTAATCTTAAGCAATTAAAATAGTGTCAGACAAAGGTTCCTTCCTACTCAGAATATTCTGTAATTCTGTGAAATATGCTTGTATATGCCAGATCCCTTCTAATTTAATTACTGTGGTTAACATTTTGAAATATGACTAAGTTGCTTAGGAACCATTTGAATCATGGCCTGTACTTTTAAGATTTTTGGCAAATTTCATCCTTTTGTATAAACTCATTTCTGAAATGAAGGGTAAAAGTCTGCATTCTTTTACACAAAAAAAATGCACTGGCATCACAAATGATTGCATTATGATCATCTTTTACTAGTGAAGGAGAAAAGAATTGGAAATCAATGGACCAAAACAAATCCATAGAGAAGGAAGCCTAAATGAGGGATAAAATAATGACAAGAGGCAAATCCTTAATCTCTTTTGGTTCCTTCAAAGGAAAAGTAAAACATTGGGGATAACTGAAGCGGCAAAGAAAACTGTACCACTCTGATTACTACTCTCACTATTTCCTGCAACATCAAGATCTTATCTGACAACACTGATCTGGTTCATGACTGCACTGAACAGATGCAGCCATAGATGGGAACACACCTGTTTTTGTTACCTGCAGTAGTGGGTTCTACATGGATGTGATACTTGTGTTTTGCTGTCTTTTTTTCAGGTTTCTTTTTCATTCTCTCTTTATTGCATCTCCTTTATTATATCTTCTTTTTTTTAAGAAATTCTTTAGTTTGATAAGTAGTTTCCAAAGTGTGCACAAAATTCTTCCATGCATATGTCCACTAAATTGAGGGAGATTTTTTTCAGCAATCGTTATACTAACTGCTTAACCCACCCACGCTTCTCCTTATACTTAGTCAGCTCACCACATCTGATGCTTTTTTTTTTTTTTATAACATAGATAGCAATTTTAGCATCTTGATTATGACAGAATTAAACAGACTGCCCAACAAGAAAACTGTGTCTTATCTGGGACGTTGGAGGTGAAAAGTATCATAGTATTATCATCTTGTGCACAGTGGAAGAAAGAGAAGTAGTTGTCATTGTTATGAAGCACCAGCATCAGTAATACAAATCCTATAGGTTTAGCAGGAGGTAGCTGACAGGAAATCTCACACACTTGACTTCTTGGAAAAAGATGACAGATACATGAGGGTTTGAGCATTTTATATTTACTCACTAATATATAAATTTTATACTTGAATAATATTTGTTTAGATTCTTTGGTCCAGGATATTAAAGTATGCAATACAGAACAGTAAAAAATGCTAAAGAAAAGAACTAACCCAAATCCAATATGCAAAAAGTAGAACAAAACAAAGAAATGGTACTCATGAAGATTTTGTACCCACATCTGAGAGCTTTCTGTAGTGAACAACCATGGTAAAAAAACTGCCCATGTAGTTTAAACCAAATTAAAAGGTGGTTCATTGATTTCTTATTGATGTATTAACCAGCAGTGAGTGAATTATACATCAGGATCAGCATCAGTAATACAACAGTAAAACAACCATGATACTAGCCATTTACAAAGTTCAAGAAACAACCAACAGTCTAATCCCTCTCCTCATTCACAGAGAGAGTTATGGGCATGGCTCCTCAAATGGCCAGATGAGTTACCAGTTCACCCCTTCATCCGTGAGTGCAGGTTCTGACTGTATATTTCTGTACGAGATCTACGTGCTTTGACTTCATGTGTACCCCTGCCACATCCTACAATCCACTAACCCTCATACCTATATGAGAAAGCACCTCTCGAGTGTTTTAATCCCCTTACACCATTAAGCCATTTGTTGTCAGTTCTTTCTTACTGAGATAAAGGAAGAATGCCACACCATCCCTCTCTTACCTCACTCCCCATTCCAACCTAATGCAAACCAATAATTTAGCCAGCAAGACACAAGTTTATTTGCATCTTTATAAGGACTAGCTCATTTCTAGCACCAGAGATAAAAAAATAGGGATGAAAAATATTTTTAACTTTTCTATAAAAAGTCTTGGAAGTATCTTTTCATATTTCTATGCTGATTTTAAGAGCAAGTAGGTTAGGATAAATAATTGTGGTAGGTTAACCCTGGACAGTAGCTAAAACTCACCCTGAGTCATTCTCACTTCCCTCTTCTGTCAAATGGAGAGAAAACAAGAGGAAGAAGAGAAGGCTTGTGGATTGAGATAAAGACAGTTTAGCAGTGAAAGCAAAAGCTGGGCATGCAAGCAAAGCAAAAAGCACTCACTAAAGATATCCAGACATTTACTGGGAAGCAGGGCCTCAACATGTGTAATCAACCATTTGTTGGGAAGACAAATACCATAACCATGAATGTCCCCCCTTCCTCCTCCTTTCCTTGAGCTTTTATTGCTCAGCACTAAGTTGTATGATATGGAATATCTCTTTGGTCAGTTTGAGTCAGCTGTTGTGCCTTGTCCCCTCACAAACAATTGCTCACCCCAGTCTCTTGTGGAGGGTGGAACAGGAAGAAGGCCATGATGGTGTGCAAACACTGTCAGCAATAGCCAAAATTATAACTGGTGTGTTATTGATAAAGAGATTCTTTCACATTTTCCTGGATGCAAGCTTATCAGGGTTCAGTTTGTAGATTTGACCCTGGCTAATATTAAGAATGTCTTTTTAATTCTTTCTATTACTGATGTTACATGTGGCCATGGCAAATTCAAAAAATACAACAGTTGGTTATCTAATTTTGTATCAAGACACCAGCAGGAATGCAGAGAAGGAAGTTGAAGATGCAACAAGTACTTCTAGAAGCAATGGCAAGGAAAGGAACTCAAGAGAATAATCACATCACATAGTCGGACAACTGAGAAATAGAAGGACACTGCAAAGTACTAAGTGTAGTAAAATATTTTAAATTTTATAATCTTTAAAAGCAGAAGCAAAAAAATTGTCTTCCACAAATCAGCAGTATCACTGCCTCTGTCTGTATTTGTTTTTAATGGTTTTTCATATACAGGTGCTCTAAGGTCTATTCTCTTTTACAAAGCTGTTATTCAAATGCAAAATCATTATCCCAATAAAAAGCAGACCATCAAAGGATCCTCATATTATAAAAATGCAGTTTCACAGAATAACTTAGTAACAAGATAAAATAACATTTCTAGATGCAAGCAGTCATCTAGGAACTAAACTCAAAAGTACAGATGAGAAGGAACCCAGATAACAAAATGCCATGACTATAAGATATAAAATTCTTTTAGTAGGAGCAGAATACATCTCCAGAAAACTAATGAGGCATTTGTATGTCTGCCAGAAAGTGGTATAAGTATGTTGAACTCAAGTGGACAAGGCTTAATAGAGATGGGATCTGAGCCAAGGGATCAGGAGTCAATACTAGATGATCAGAGAAAGGAAACAATGAAAATGCAATTGCCATTAACAAGTATGTTGATAAACACGTGTGACAAAGGACACTGTCTCACTTATGGCATTATAAATTACAAGCTCCTGTGAAACTACTTCTGTAATTGTAGAAGCATAATCAAGATAAAACCTGACCTAGGACAAGCATGCTTGGATTTGAAAATGGTTAAACATTTCATCATACAATCAAAATTAAATGGATTCCCTCATCACAGAAGCAAGTGGTTATGAAGAATTAAAGTGATATTTCCAATAATTGACAGAATTAGATTAATTATATTGTCTTACTTTAAATAAAATATGGGTCAGGGTACAGTGATGTAAAGATAGAGAACTACTGGTCTAAATCTGTACAGAAGTACAACTCCTTTCTCCAGAATAAAGGTCAAGGCCAAACATTAAATTCTGCTCTGTCTTTAATTTGTTTCCTTTAGGTGAATGAGCACAGATACTACAAAGTCTTTCTCCCTTCAGATTAAGTCCAGGTGAAAGGGTATTATTAGGCCCACTTTTCAGTCCAAAGAACAACCAAAATTCATAAGCTATTCATGAAAGGCAATTTATTGTGGGTTTCTGGAATAAAACAAGCCTGTTTATAAACCATTGCAACTGCAAAACTCATATAGGTCAGTTCCATAACTGGAATAATAACTTTTTATAATTTTTTCCCTCCTTTTTTTTAACCTAACAATGTATCAAGGAGACAAAATAGGAAACATGGATAAATATTATTAATATTACATCAATGTAATTACTTATTCACCTAAAAATTGATACTAGTTTTTATTATGGTGAAATACAATTTTTTTTTCACTGTAAAGTCTCTAGAGGACAGCAAAATTAAAGAACTATAACCAGCAGACCATAGCTAAGTAGAACTATTTTCCTTACAGCTGAAAGCTGTTTGTTCTCCCTAAACAAAACACTGAAGGCTTTAAAGGCCTTACAGAAAACCCCTTAACATCAACATAGATAATGAAGTGCATTGCAAAAGCTTATATTCTCAGATGATTTTTAACGTACTTCAGTGATAGTCCAGAAGCAAGATGAACTAAAGAGAAAACTGTTCTAGTATGAATTTATTTTATATATCTATTCACTTTTTGTAGAATCTAGAACAGTCTCTGAAATCTGACATTTTTTTTTCTGTTGTATTTTTAAGCTGCAATTTCTTGACAATTAAATTATCGGTCTATATTAGGTCCAGATGGCAGGGTTTTTTTATAATAAAGTGCAGTTCTTTCTTGCTTCTGAAACATGATTAAAGCAAAATTTCTTTACATGGCAATGTAAATGAAAAATAAAGGAATGTACATATTTTTCATTATATTAACCTGTGGAATGCATTTAATACAGTCCATTATAATGTTCTTATTTCTCCCTCCACTAGAATTAATTTTATTTATTTTTCTTCTTTAAAAGACCAGCAGCATTTCTTATATTTTTTCAGTTGTATTAGAGAAATTGATCATCTTTCTTGAAGAAACGTAATGAAAGGAATACCAGGAATTGTCTAAAAAAAAAACAAACAAAAAAACCCACAAACAAACAAACAAAAAAACAAACCACCAAACCAAATCCCCAAAACTTCATCTTCTTTCTGCTTGATATAGCTTGAAGACCATCTTCCTTCACTTTTAACAGTGCCCCCATTTGGTAGTCACAAGCTGGATGACATTGTACACAAGATCCCTGAACTGCCCGTGGGATAATGTACACTGATCTCTGTGGGCTGCCTGCTTTTTCCATGTACCAACTCACCCTTTACTTCCTCACACAATCTGGGACTAAGGATTTGCCTTCTCTACCTACACTAACAATTTTGTAATATTTGCTGATGAGAAGGGATTTTATTTGAAAATTGTGATTTTATTTGAAAAATGCTTTGGGAGTCCATGACTCCACCTTTTCAATAAGGATCTAGCAAGTGGAGCATTTCTCAAGGACAGGGGAGTTGTAGCTTCCATTTGAATTGTGATGGAAGGAATCCTAAAACCACACTGCCTAAGAAAGTGAAACTACCTTGGATATCCTTGGCTGGAATAGGTCAGTGTATAGGCAAGAATTTAATGACATCAAAATAAAAATAAAGCAGAAAGTATACTCCTTTGTGAACTTTAAAGGGTTCTAAACTCACTGCAGGACTAAGGCACCTTGTCTGATTTCTATTCCCTTGTGCCATGGGTGGGAGTGATACAAAATTATTAAAAAGCAAAACCTTGCTGGTGAGTTTTGAGATACAGAAAGGACTCCCTTGCTTTCTAAACCCCTTCTCTGAGAGAAGTCTAGGTGCGGTTGAATCCAATTTTAGCCTCAGCCTGTGTTAAAGATTTAAATTTAAAGGAATTATAGAGGTGAGATTGAACAACTTTTGTCCTACAGGTTTTTAATGATTTGTAAAATGAGAATATTTATATAAAATGAATAATTTCTTTTATACAAATGATCAGACAAAAGATTTGAATCAGAATTTTTTACTACACAATATAAACGCTAAAAACCTACTAGTAGAGTATTAATATAGTATAAAGTAGTATAGTGCACTGTAACAAAGTAATTATTGAAGCAGTTATTTTAAAGCTAGCATAAATAAATAATTATTAAGTAGAGATTTGATGTAACTCACCCATATCAATGTTTACGGGGAGATCTCTTTCTCTCAACCTCAAGGAGTAATCTTGGTGGGTGTTCCCAGCCAAGGGAGGAATCTCCACATATACACTCCAAGAAGGCTTATATTAGAAGAACCTGACTGCATGAGAGGTGACTGGACTTTCATAGTATAAAGTGATTGACTGTTAGTCACACATTTGCAAGCCAGCTATCAGCTTATCTGTCAAATAAGACTTCAAAAAGCAGGAGGTGTGTTGGAAGTCTGGTGAAGCAGGGTGGTTTTTACATAATTAACATCAAGACAACACCCTGGCTCCAGCAGTTATCTTGCATGATAGCTTGACTGGATTTTATGTTTTATCAGGGTGGTTCTATCCTGCCACAACTTAGCATTACTGTAGAATTCTATGAGGAAGTAGTGAACTGAAAATAAAAGGAAGGGATAGAAAATTTGCTCTTTATATTTTACTTTGCAGAGAGACAGGAAAGAGCAGTCTGTTCATCAAGATTCCTACTGGAAATAAAGTGCTTTTGCACCCTGCCTTCAGGTCTCTCCAGATGATAATACTGTATTTTCCAGTGTAAGCCTTTCTGAAGGAAAAATTTTTCTTTAGTCTATAACTTCAGTCTCTGAAAAGTGCTAGAATTTTGGTGATTCTAAATCTTAAGCTTCCTAAGAAATCTGTTCATAACTAGGATCTCAAGAAAAGAGAAAGCAGACATTTGTAAACCTGTAAGAAAGCTTTTGTGAAAAAAAACCTACTCATAAGCTTAGTGTGTATTTATGATGCACTGTATTTAATTGATCTAAACATCTCTCTATAAATTTAATTACGATATGCTTATTAACTTTGTTGACACAATATATTATAGTAACTCTAGAGACATTTTCTGCAGGAGAAAGTGACTTTTAAGTGAGTATAATCCAGTTGCAACACTTGAAATACTTTCACACACAGAATTTAAAAGCACGCAAGTACCTTCATTTGAACTGGCAATATAACCATGTTTTTAAAAAAATGTGTATTCTGTAAACAAGAAGAGTTTTGCACATAAATGAAGGCCTATAGATCTCAATATATTTTCAAAGCTTCCCAATATTATAACTAATAGTTGCAACAAATTCTACTAGCATATGTGTTTCCATACTCAATGAGTTAGAATTAATAGTAACAATTAAGAGAAGAGGTAAGGACATGGTAATTTTAATATAATTTGTGATTATCATTAATAAGTTGAATGAATAATAAAGTTAAACATGTAGTGAAGAACAGAAATCTATGTCAATATGTCTATTTTTTCTTGGGTTTTTTTTCAATATTTCATTCATTTAGAACCATATTTTTTCTTTTTTTTTTCCCCCTGACTTCTTATGCTAACATTTGACTTTAAAAGGTAACATTGAGCTGATGCTGAATTAAAACTGAATGCTGTCAACAAATTGTCTTTGTCAGGTAGTTGTCTGAATAACTATGTAAAAAATTTCAACTATCTCTTTGATGAGTACTGCATCTAAATAATTTAACATAGCCCTAATCCTTGAAACTATAACGAGATACGAGAAAGAGAAAACACAATCTGGTTCAAAAACAAGCTAAAGGCAATATTATTCATTCCCAGAGGGATAATATGGCATTGATGAACCTTAAACACGCTAGCAAGCAGTAAAAGCCTCTGTATCATTTAGAGAGCTCTTATAGGAATGTGTTATATTCTTTGAACTGAATAAATATGTTTCTGCTATTCTGACACTACATAGGTATGTCAAGGACGTTGAAGAATCAAGTACCATAAATAAAAAATTTGCTATTCGGAAGTGCGTTCTGAAATCCATCAACACAGGAAAAGTATTGAAAGATTTCTTTTTTCTCCAACATATACAAAATCTTATTAAAAAGATATCCAGGAATTGCCTAATTAAATAAAGGCTAAATACATAGGAGGAAGAGCAATCAAATGTTGGTTACATTTATTTGCATGTCATTCATAGAGGTTATTCCAATCACTCCCTTAGGACACACCAAATTATGTAAACTCCAAGAATTCATCTGAAGGAGGAGAGAGAAGTAACTTCTTCTGGTGTTTTTAGTGATAAAAAATTTATTTAAAAAATATATTTCTTTTTATGCCAGAGAAATCACTGATAAAATAAAACAGAAAGAAAAATGGTCCTTTTCCACGTCTTAAAAATAATGATCTGTGAACGCAAATACTTTTGTTATTGTTTAAGTCTATCCCTGGCCCTTACTTAGCAGCTGTAAAATGCAAAAGTGCCTTAATTTATTACCTTTCTGCTGATCTTCATCATGTTTGCAGTGCTCCCCTGTCATCTCACCCACTGACCATGCTGCGGATAAATATACCAAACAGCACCAACCAATACTGACACCCTCAATACTGATCACCACTTGGACAACGAGACATTGACTGCAATTGGTTGAGTGCAATCGTCCAGCCAATTCCTTATCCACTGAGTGGTGCATCCATCAAATCCATGTCTCTTTGAGGTTAGAAACAAGGATGTTATGCGGGGCAGCATCAAACGCTTTGCACAAGTCCAGATAGATGATGTCAGTTGTTCTTCCCTCAGCCCGGGAATTACAGCACTGATGTAATTCGACCACATCCTAGGCAGTCACAAGTTTTCTTATGCAGAATTTGCCCTCAGTGAAGCCATGTTGGTTGTTACCAATCGCCTCCTTGTTTTCCATGTACCCAAGTATGATTTCCACAAGGATCTGTTCCATGATCTTGCTGGGCACTGAGGTGAGACTGACTGGCCTGTAGTTCCCTGTGTCTTCCTTATTTGGCTTTTTAAAAATGGGGGTTATATTTCCCCTTTTCCAGTCAGTGGGAATCTCCTCAGACTGCCATGTCTTCTCAAATATGATGAATAGCGGCTTATGAACTTCCTCTGCCAACTACCTCAGAACCCTTGGATATATCTCATCAGATTTCATGGACTTGTGAACTTTCATGTTCCTGAGATGGTCTCCAACACAATCTTCTCCTATAGAAGGTGATTGATTCTTCATTCTCCTAGTTCCTGTTGTTGCCTTCTGTGATTTGGCCAGTGTGGCTGGAGCACTCGCCACTGAAGACTGAGGTAAAAAAACTTGAGTACCTTAGCATTCTCCTTGTCCCAGGTAACAAGTCTGCTGTTTCCTTACAGAGAGGGCCCACATTTTTCCTAATCTTCCTTTTATCACCAACATACCCACAGAAGCTTTTCTTCTTATCCTTGATGTATCTGTTCAGGTTTAATTCTATCCGGGCTTTACCTTTCCTAATTTGATCCCTGGCTGCTCAGGCAATCTGTCTGTATTCCTCCCAGGCTACCTGTCCTTACTTCCACACTCTGTAGGCTTCCTTTTTGTGTTTGAGTTTGTCCAGGAGATCTTTGGTCATCCAAAAGGTCTCCTGGTGTTTTTGCCTGACTTTCCTGATCCATATATGCGTGGTATAGTCTAAGACCCAGTATACTTACTTTTGTGCACCTATTAGAAAGAAAAATGGTAAATATAGTGATAAAATAAATAAGTACTAAAGCTATACTGATTTCACTCAAATATTTCACAGAAAAATATTTTCGGGATTTTTTTTAATGAAATGAGTTGATATTAGGTCTTAGAATGACTCTGCATTTTCACTTGTAATTGGTATTTATTATAATATATAATAAATGCTATCTTAAAAAGAAAAATTAGCCATCCAAGCTGCTTTTCAGTTCAGTTTTATTTTCTGGAAAATTCTGAAGTTTTCCAGGTGCATTCCAAAACAAATTAAACGTAAACATCAAGTGTCAAACCTCCTGCTAAACAGCTCTTCCACTCTAACTTTATATGATAAATTAAAAGGAAAAATGACAGCAAAGACTGAAGAACTGCTAATAGAAATGCAGTGTTGAGTACTATGGAAGAATATTTTCATCAGGAATGTATATGAATAGGTGGTCTTAAATAGTATAGATATGAAATTTTAATTGCACCTAAAAATTATTAACAGTGTATTTATTTTAGTGAAGAAAAGTGCATATTCAAATGCATAATTCACTCATTTAATTGCCTATATGACCCTTTAGACATATATTTATTTAGAATATTCCCACTGTCTCAGGGAGTATATCACTGATCCAATGCTTATTGCCTTCCAGTATGATTCACTGGTTTTGGTATAGTCTCCTGAGGGGACAGGAGCGATGGCTTTGATGTCAGCTTCAGTGATTCCTCAGTATCAAAGGCAAGAAAAATTAATGATAACAGTGAAAGAAACTGCAAGAAAAACAGTCCTAGAGACCTGAATTTCACATTCTTAAAGCATATGCCTTAAAGAGTTGCCTCTCTGAATATCACTGCTAGTTAAAAAAATAACTTGATAGTTTACTTCTTTTATGTAGCAAGAAATATAACCTTTTATACTGGCTCTGTTACTAATGGGTAGACTTTGAGCAACTGAAAATAAATTCACAATTTAACTTGATGAAATGCTCAGAAGAGTGCTAGGAATTAAAGATATAGAAAAAGACTTAGTAAGTAATCATCTTTTTTGAATTTGCAGAACTGTTGCAGCTTTTGCCTCAAAATTCAACTAAATGCAGTGAGTTTCAAATAAGAAAACATTATGAATTTCCTTTTTGCTATAAGCAAAAATTTGTTTCACAACAGACATTATGATATTTTTTAAAAAATAGTACAAATAAAAAAAAAACCAAAACACCATCCCAAACACACTAAATTATGTGAATTAATTGGTTTAAAAAAAAAAAAGAAAAAGAAAACACTAAGTTGCTTGTATAAAAGGATTACTGAAGACAATTTCAAACACTATCAAAAGTTCTGGAAAGTTTCAAGTAATGTCTGTATTGCTGGGGGAAAATACCAGCCATGTTAGATGTTGTTAAAACTATAGTAGTTAACACAACGAAAGCTAAGTCCCATGTATTTCTGTTTCTGTTGGAGTTCTCTAATATGAATGAGAAATTTTGGCTTGTGGCAAATAGTTTCACATGTGATACACTGTTTAGAACTAGGTTGCCCCTCCTGAAGGGCAGGATGCCATCCAGAGGGACCTGGACAAGCTCGAGAAGCCCGGAAAGCCAACTATATCCCTGACTGCATGAAAAGCAGCATCACCAACAGGTCAAGGGGAGTGATTCTGCCAATCTCTCTGCTCTGGCGAGACCCCACCCGGAGAGCTGCATCCAATTCTGTGGTTCCCAGTACAGGAAGGACATTGACCTGTTCAAGCAAGTCCAGAGGAGGGCCACCAAGATGATTAGAGAGATGGAGCACTTCTCCTACCAAAAAATGATGAGAGAATTGTGTTTGTTCAGCCTGGAAAAGAGAATGCTTTGGGATGACCTAATTGAGGCTTTCCAGAACGTGAAGGGAGCCTACAAGAAAGATGGAGAGGGACTTTTTACAAGAGCATGTAGTGACAGGACAAAGCGGAGTGGCTTCAAAATGAAGGAGAGTAGGTTTAGATCAGACATTATGAAAAAAATCTTTACTGTAACAGTGGTGAGGCACTGGTACAGGTTGCCTAGAGAAGTTGGATATGTCATTGCTGCAATTGTACAAGGTCAGGTTGTATGGAGCTCTGAGTAACCTGGTCTAGTGAAAGGTGTCCCTATTCATGGCAAGGGATTGGAACTAGATTATTTTTATGGTCCCTTCCAACCCAGATCATTCTATGATTCTGTGTGATTTTGTGGAGTTACTTACACAGATTGTAGGTTAGAATATATAACATGTATAAGCACAGATCAAAACAAAGGGATAGTTCTAACACCATTAACATCTGAGAATTAATAATAGTGCTTAGACACCTAGCCATGTTCCTGACTTCCACAGTCAAACAAAATCTAGGTACACTTTTCAGCCCACACTCACATCTTATACACCATGATGTAGTTCTTCTTGGCCTGTATTTGTTTCCAGCAGAAACTATTTGCAGTTGCTAGTTATCAACCATTGCCAGTGCTTTAGTTGTTTGACATACAGACATATGGGATAATGGCATTTCTAGTTTAATGTCTTTTTGCCTGCTCTGTGAAAGAACTCTCCAAGTCTTGCAGAATACATTAGTATTGAGGCAGCATGTTTGGCATTTATCTTGCTCGATGATGAACAACAGGGAAGAGTGTTCTCTGTTTTTTTGATAAAATTCTACATAGTGAAATTTGAATAGAAAATAATTCAGTTGAAAAGCTTTCAAGGAGAAGTAAACAATATATGAAGAAAGACTTGGAAACTGCCTTTGAAAGTCTTTGAAGAAGAGTATTATTATTGTCTTGAAAAGCCTAAGGAAGAAGACAGAAGCTTTTATAATCTCATTTAATTATAAATTTGCCAAGACAGTAGTGTAGAATGATGTCTGTAATATCTTAATTCATTTAACTCAGATCCCACTCACTACAAAATTGTAAAAAGAAAAAAAAAATCTAGATATGCAAACAGTAGTGTGACAGCAAATGGTACAAAAAAAATACTCTAACTATTGAGATGTAGGTACAATGCTGTTCTTTATACCAAAAATGAGTTGTCAGATACTTCACAGAATGACAGAAACACAGAACGACTAATGTTGGAGAGGACATCCAGAGATCATCCAGTTCAATTCCCTCCTGCAAAGTCACAGAAAGAATACTCTGATCAGAAGACTCAGAAACACATTCAGATGTCTTGAACACCTACAAGGACAGAAATCACACCACTTCCCTCAGTACCTGTTCCCCACCATGGAACAATGCTATTATGTTTCTATCTAATCTGGATTTCCTATGTTCAAGCTTTTACCTGTTGTCTCCTGTCCATTCCCTCTGCACTTTCAAACTGACTCCATCCTTTCCGTATCCTCTGATCAGGTAGTTACAGACAACAGTAAGTTTTCCATTCACCTTCTCTTCCTCTATTGAGCAGAAAATTCTTTCAACGATTCCACATACATCCTGTGCTCAAGCCCCTAGTCAATCCGGTGGGCCTCTGCTGTACTCACTGTCTGTTTTATTTCTTTTCTTTATATGGAGGAGCCACACCACTCTGTATTTGATCTCTCAACTGCCCAAAAGAGGAAAAGGATCTTTTCTCTGGACTGGCTGCACACAAGACCTTGTTAAAAAGCTCAGGATGAGACTGGCTTTCTATTTTGGAAGGGAACACTGCTGTTGTCAGGTGCTAGAAGAAGAGAAAATCTACTCACAAAATGGAAAATTTAGGAGGCAATTTTTTATATATGATCTATACAAAAAGTTCACTTATAAGTTAGCATCCCTTTGCACTGTGTAATATCTCCTGTGTAATAGGATCTTAAGCAAGTAGCAATTAAACATTAGTTGGACAATATCGAATTACTGAGAAGGTATGATAGCCATTCTTCCTCTTATTGATGTGAAGCTGATCCTCTGAATGCTGGAAACATAAATGAGGTCTAAAGATTTAATAGGGATCACAAGACCATACTAGTTTGAGGGTTAGAGAGTCAATATTATTTTTGTGCACTTCCCGAAGCTTTTTAGACTGAAATTAGTAAAGCTCTATCTGCTTTTTAAGTTCAAATTTTCAGAACTAAAAGCAGAAGCATATCACTCTATGCACAGGAAAGAAGTCTTTGCAGTGAGGTTTCTGATTCCTAGGTACAATATGTTCCATATATATATATATGTATTGTATTTCATTTAATCAGCCTTAAAGCTTTAAAAAGGAAGGTGAATATAAGTAACAAATTCCAAATAATGATGTAAAAGGAGTGTGGATGACCAGAATCCACAAGTGGACTTGAAGATTATATAATTTACAATGGTTTTGTTTTTGAATGCCTTTGAACTTATACACTGATCTATTTTTTTACATTAGATGGCAAAAATACTTAGAGGTTTCACTGAGATTTTGACATCAGTTCTCCAAGAACAAGCAGTTATTTTTTTTTTCTAGGCATGAATTCAGTAAAATCACTATCAGAATTATGATAAAAGGACATTTAGCCATAAATGAATTATTTTTACTTGTCCACAGTTGCAGAAAACAGTCACATTAATTCAGGAACAGTAACTGTAGCAATAACAAAATAATGATCTTTGTACCTGGGAGAGGAAGAGTGCTCTAAACTTCTTTACAGTTGGAAGTCTTTCTGGATATTTCAGTGGAAAGAGTTCTCTTCACACAACTGGAGCTCAGATCCCCATCAAAGATGAATCCCATAGACACAGATTAACTATTCATTGTATGGTTTCAAAACTAATAGATATGATGCACAAAAATGTCAAAATATTAATATTTTTATGACTTCATGCACTTCAACACAAAAGGCATCAGCATTTCATGACTTCTTTCCCCAATTATAGTGATGCTGTTTTGAAAACAAGCAAAGACTTTTCTTAAACTGATACATACTCAGTACTATTAGAAACCATTTTATGTTAAATGAAGACTATTGAATAAAGATTAACATTTTTCTCTAAACTTGAACTGATCCAGAGAGACTAGTCTTAATGTAGTAAATAATGATTTTTGCAAATTTAGCTGGGCCCTACCACGTGACTGTTTTGATCCAGCCTTTCTTAAAAAAAACCTCTTAATCTGTGATTTCTAGGAAGTATCCATATGCAGTTAACTTATCGAATAAACAATTGTTTTGTAGTTTCTCTTGGTCACATGACTATTGAGTCTAAATAATAGAAAAGAATACTAACGAGAACAAAATTTTATCTCTTCCAAATGTGTGGATCATCTATATCTTATCAGAGTGGTTTGGTTGTGTCCATTCTACTACCTTAAAATAAAACAGTTTACTGCTCTATCACAGGCTTTCCACTTAAAAAAGGTAAATGAAAAGATTTTCCTGCAGTCTGGGGTCTCTGTGGAATTTTTTTTCACACAATCAGAGAATATGCCGAGTTGGAAGGGACACACAAGGGTCATTGAGTCCAACTCTTAGCCCTGCACAGGACAATCCCCAAAGTCACACCGTGTGCCCAAGATGCTTCTTGAACTCTGTCAGGCTTGGTGCTGTGACCACTTCCCTGGGGAGTCTGTTCCAGCACCCAACTACCCTCTGGGTGAAGAACCCTTTTCTAATAGCCAACCTAGACCTCTCCTGACACAATTTTAAGCCATTCCCTCGGGTCCTGTCACAGGTCACCAAAGAGAAGACATCAGTGTCTGCCTCTCCTCTTCCCCTCAAGAGGAAGTTGTAGACTGCAAATGAGGTCTCCCCTCAGTCTCCTCTTCTCCAGGCTGAACAGATCAAGTGACCTCAGCTGTTCCTCTACGGCTTCCCCTCAAGGTCCTTCACCATCTTCGTTGCCATCCTTTGGATGCTTTCTAATGACTGAATATCTTCGTTTGTTTGTTTTATCTCAAACAAATAAATATAAATATAATATATATAAATATATATATAAATAATATAAATATAAATAGGGAAGACTGCATGTGACATTGCCAAAGAAAAAGGTGTTAGAATATTAGAGAATATTTTTGATAAACATGTGAATGGTTAGGGAGGGCAGCGCCTTTGTGATCTTGTGAAGAAAAACCTCTGAGACTTAGATATTTTTGGTTGATGTATCATGTGAAGAACATGCTTGGTCTATGGGTCTTCAGGACTGACTGTACTGAGTCGTTAGAAAATGTGCTTGGGAAAAAAAGTAGGTAGCATGTGAAGCACAGAAAAGTAATAGGAATTTTTCTTCATTCGTATTGAGCATGATCTGTTGGGTAGATATTCTGGGGAAATCACAGAATAGGTTAGAGAGTCCATGCAGAGAGAGGACAGGTTAGGGTTGTTGACATAGATCAGTGAAATAATATATGATTCTTTAGTCCAACATAATACTTGTATTTCACTGTTTACTGATATTAGTTACTTGTCAGTCAAATTAAATTTTTATGTTACAGAAACATGAAGAGGTCTTTTAAGGTCCAAAAAACTCTTTTGTTGTCCACCCCCCTACTGCAACAAGTTGCTTATATCAAAAGCATGGTACTATATGTCCTTAAGATCTTAAGAGTTATGAGTGATCTTATTGGAAAATAAACTACCTACAGTACAGGGCATGACTTCCAGTATAACTTCTGTGGTGGTCTTCAAGCTTTTTCCCCATCACTAGCACAACATTCATTAAAATCCACAGGTAAAAATATGTTGCTTTTTACTGAATTTAAGAAAATAGAGTTAAGATAAGACTGTTTATGATAGTGTACTAAGACTTTAAAAAGGCATCTATATATATGTCAGAAAGAATAATATTGTCAATGCTGAAGATTTTTCATAACTACTTCTAGCAGCCATCTCTGTTATCAAAAGTAAAGGAAACCCAGTCAAGGACTAGGATCTCATTATAGTAAGTAATTTCTGACTGTAATTCTATTCCATTCTAAGAAAAAAGAAAGCCTTTGACAAAAACTTTCCATATATATATATTATCTAATAATAATTAAATATTTTATATAAAATATAAATTTTATGTCAACTCAATACTAAATCTTCCACAATATTTGCCACATAATGATAACATTATATAATGCTTTTATTATTTGAAGTCTTTATATATGCATTTGGAATTTTACAACAAAATACAAAGTTAGCAAACTGTACATGCATACTACAAAATTTATTCATGTAACAATGCTACGGAAAATATATTAATACAAAGGAATGTCCTGTCCTTGATAGCATGCTACAGTCTTCTCCAATATTCTTTGTTTATTTAGTTGGAGACTTTTTTGAGGGAAAGGAATATACTAACATACACATGGAAAGCAAGAAATTTTGCACAAGTTTCTTTACAAGAAATCTTAGGGCCAACAGGATGACTATGAACAATGAGGTAAAAAAGTATACATAAATTACTGTTTAAATTTTGTCTTATTAATAAGAGGTGTCAGGAGCATATTATGCTACTAGGTGAAGTTTCAGACTTTTATTTTTTGATTTGATTTCTTAGCAATCCATATAGGAAAACTGAAATAGTAAGTGACAGAATATTTTTCTTACTGTCTCCTCTGCAGACACAGATCAAAGAAAGCTGGATTGCTATTTGTTTTATTAGGCATCTGAATAAAAATTCTGAATATTTACATTATTTAATCACTTTCTGAGTTCCACTATTTTTTTATCTGCCAAAATTAGCAATTTATATCTCCAAGTAAATGAAAAACATAACTAAAAATTAAATAGAAAAATATAAACATGGCAGTAATAAATAAATGGATGAATATATTAGAGAGCAATGTCAGTTAAACTGCACCAGTTTATGTCTTGTCAGCATGTCCATTTTCAGGGGCATATAGCATAGTAATAAAATTCTGTCAGCCAACTTTCAAACCATTTAGATAAGGAACATGGATTTTCCTTTTCTGACAATTAAAAGTATTGAACTGCAAAAAGTTTTCATTTCTCAAAATAACATTATAGAAAGAAACATTTTTCCTGTACAACAGTAAAATTCAGTATTATTCTTTTTAAGAAACCAGTTGAAGTCAAAGAGGATTACATCTGGAGTCTTAATTGTTTACTCTCAATGTTTTTATTACACTAATATGAAGCAATAATATGTTGAGGGAAAAAAAAACTCAATAAACAAGAATATAAGAATAACTGTTAGGTTTTCTTTGTTTTCTAGAAGCTGTAACTTTGCAAAGTGCTTTACAGACAGAAAATTCAAGTTTCCTGATGTGGAGAACTTTGAATAATTTTTAATCTTTATATCAGAGTCATTGATCAGAGGAGAGAAAGAACTGGAAGACGGGAAGAAAAAGCTTCATAAAAGTGAAATGTTGAGTTAACACAGAAATGGCCTGGGCACATCTATTCATTATTTTGTGTTTGTTTGTTTTTATTATATTTTGCATACTAGAGTTAGCTTTAAGGCAATTGTGGTTTTTATTAAGAAAACACTCCTGGGGAAATTTATTTGAAATTGTTCTCATAAAATATGGGCTTAAGATTTAGAATTTTTAACACAGTTTTGAGTCTCATAAAGTTTAGATCTCTGAGGACTTCATGCAAATTCTTACATTTACTAAAAATTTAGTATAAAATCCAGTTTCAGTCTAAGAAAAAATTTAGATTCTCAACCAAATATGAATTATAGATCCCTGAAAATCTCCATTTATTTTCCTTTAGCATGCCATTGCATGGCCTTTTCTGCCAATCAAATTGTAATTGTGACACTTCAACACTGTGGAGGAGCAGGATTCAGAATGGGAACGGTTCCAGGTGTGGAAAAAGATATACAGCAATTGAAAGGGCTTTATTACATGGACTTTACAATTATTATGTGGTTTTAAATATGTACATTGTATGATTCCCCTACAGTTGTAATACCTGAGCATGCCCAGGCACGCCACGAGTTGCCTGCTCCCTGCTTCCCCGCTTGTCCCTCACTGGCTGAAGAAGCTGCAGTGTGGAGAGAGCTACCATTGGTCTTTTCCTCTCCCGGTTCCTCCCCGGTTCCTCCCTCTTCGCCCGAGTACCTACCGCTATCCGTTTCCCTGGTTGTCTGTCTCATGTTCCACCCCATTTTCTGGTGCATTCCACACCAGAGCTCGTATAACTCCGCACACTTTCAATAAAGTAGCCATTGCACCTCAAACCTCGCTTGAACCCCTTTGTGCAGTGCCGCGTTCCTTCACCCCTTCCCCACAGATCGTGGCACAACACTGCAAGTACCACGAAGTGAAAGTATTCATGTAAAAAGAAGATTCTGAACACAGATACCTCGGCATTATATCACATAATGTATATCAAAGGTCTTTCTTTTGTAAAACTTTAAAGGAAGTAATTGTTAGATTGATGTGCCAGTTTATAAGAAGTATTAAAATTCCTCCTTATTTACAAAAAAAGTTGCAAAAAAATGCAAAAAGAAGAAAGTGAAAGTATTTGATGTGATGCATTATTGTACATAGAAATTTACTAAGAACAGAAAAAAAAGATAAGATCTGAAAGCTGAGGATGGAAATTTGCTTTATGTTACCTCTTTTAACTTTTTACGTTCCCTTGGATACTTGGCCATGGTAATCATACATGATTATGCAAAAATGAGTATGCAAAAACTGAGTTTTACAACATGAACAGAAGACATGAGGAAAGTTATATGTCCAAAACTATGGGAAGTTTTTTATCTCCTAAGTAACTTGTTCATATCTCATTATTTGTGTGGAATTCATATTAACATTCCAGGGGGGGAGGAGGGGGCTTGTTTTGCTTTGTTTTCTGTATGTTTTATCTTCCCCTTTTGTTTTGGACTGAAGGATGGGGAAGCCTACAATATTTTACACATAAACAGACCTCACCGCTTCAGTGTTCAGCATGAAATTGAATCAAATTAAACCAAAGGTCATACTCCCTTCTTTAAGAATATCTTTGACATTCAAACTATTGCAATCAAATGCAAGCTCATAATATGTAAAATTCAAGCTCTGGATTTCATATATAAAATCCCTCTAGAGTGCAGGACTTTGAGAGAACTGGTGTTCGATTTCTTTCTCTTTTATCTCTGATTGTAGATGCAGTAGTTCTGGCCATATGCAGTCTGCTTTTAATTGAGGCCTTGTGTGTAGTTCTGTATCCTTTGATGCTAGATTTCAGAGATACAATGTAAGGTTGTGAGGTGACAAAAAAATGGTCATAAGAAAATGTTAGAGTATTATTGATGTCTTGGATAGCAATGTAATAACGTGCCTAATTCTTTAGCTAGGAGTCTGGCAAAAAAAGGATCTGAGAGTTCAGAAACATAAAACTGTACATGTGATTGAAGGTGGTGACAAAATCCCCTTTGTTTATAATGAGAACAGAGATTAAGCCTGTGACAAACTAGTTTTCCTTTGTGCTGTGTTATAGCCCTTTATTCGGTGCTCAAAGTGATTGGTTTCATCAGGTTTTCTGTTTGGGTTTTATTTTATTTTATTTTGTAATTAAGTTCCCCCTTACTTTTGGTACATACTTGACATTTTACGACATTTTAGAATTTATTTCCTATACTGATCATGGACCATTTTTTGCTTTTAACTCAATCCTATCTTAATATTTCATTCCTACAAATCTCATTCCTGGCTCCTAGGCAGGATACTGCAGATAAACCAGGTTTTCAAAATTCTTCCCATAAGGGCTAAAATATAAATAAAAATTATTAATTATTTAAACTGATATAGTACACATGTGCTGTTTTGGGCATCACATAATAAATTAAAGACAAAATGGGATTGAAGTGTCATAACCAAATAAAACCAGTATATATTACATGGGAGAGCTCTTTTATTTTTGATGTAGAAGCTAGGAGAGAGTATGTACTAGTTCTGCTACTTTAGTAGAGCACAGCAGCCACCTGTTTCCCTACGCAAGCGCACTGCTTGCCAGCTTGCAGCATGGGCAAGAAAATCTCACCTCTGTCTGTGAACTGACACTTGTCCTGGACAGTATTCAGGTTATTGTGTTTCATTGTCCTAGATGGCTTTAATAGCTTTTCTATCTTTACAATGAAAAGGTTTCAGTCAGTCTTTTTGAAAATAAGGTAAGAGGAGCACAATTACAGATATTGAGGTACTATTTGCCAAAGTGAGTTGCACAGGAGCTAAGCAGTTCATGTGAACTGAAGAACAAATTTTAACCAGCTCTCCAAGTCCATGTTTTTCTGCTGGTGTACAAGGGGTTTTGAGCTGTAATGGCTGACAATGCAAAGTTCAGACAACTTTGTAAGTTCAGAGGTAAACATCACAAAACCTGCTGCTTAGCCAGAGACTCTAAAATGAGCCCTTTTTTTACCTGTAAAAAGTCACACAGATGTGATTCTAGTTCAGCTGGCCACCTTTCCTACACTTAATGAGAGTGGCTGTGTAAGTGGCAGTTTGGGAAAAATAGGCTGTCAAATAAGAATCTGTGGAGACTCTGTGTGTCTGCACACACAGAATCAAAGAACTATAGTATTGTTCAGGTTGTAAAAGACTTTTGAGATCACTGAGTCCAAATGTTAACCCAGCACTACCAAGTCCAGCTCTAATCCATGTCCCTAAGTGCCACTTCTATACACCTTTTAAATACCTCCAGGGATGATGACTCCACCACTGCCCTGAGTAAACTTTTCTAGTGTTTGCAACCCCTTTGCTGAAGCAGTTTTTCCGAATATCTAATCTAAATCTCCCCTAGTTCAATCGGAGGCCATATACTCTTGTCTTAACACTTGTTACTTGGGAGAAGAGACTGACCCCCACCTCACAACAATCCTTTCAGATAGTTGTAGAGAGCAATAAGGTCCCCCCCTCAGCTTGGTTTTCTCCAGATCAAACAACCCCAGCTCCCTCAGCTGTTCCTCATAAGACTTGTTATTGGAGTTGTGTTCAATGGCTCTATATCTAGGCAGAGTCTAGTGACAAGTGGTGTCCCTTAGGGGCTCCATCTTGGGACTAGTGCTCTATCAATGACAGAGACTATTATCTCTATCAGTGACACAGACAATAGGATCAAGTGCACCCTTGTGAGTGACTGAAATGTTGATGATTAATGGCTCAAACTATTGACCATTTGAAAAAGCAGTGGGCACTTTGCTGACAATGGGCAAGGTAACAGCCTAAGTACAGAGGGTATGAGCATCAGAAGATGAACAGAGCAAATCAACCTTTGTTCAACAAGAAGCTTCATTTTGGTTCCCAGATAAGGGAACAGGCTGATAAGAAGCAGATCTTGCAACGTGGGTTAATGCTTTTTGTCATTCCAATGTTTTATCATGCCAATGTCCTCCCTTACACAACTGGCTCAGGTGTAAAACTCACCCCCCACC
>NW_016690206.1:3749011-3771641 GCF_001604755.1 Lepidothrix coronata | reverse complement strand
TTCTTTCTTTCTTTCTTTTTTTCTTTCTTTCTTTCTTTCCAACAGAAAAGTAATATAAAGTGATGAGCACAGATATGCTTTGTATCTGATGGCCTATGGTCATGTCAACTCCCTAAGCACTCTTTTCCCTAAGCAATTCAGAGCTCAAATTTTGGTAACATCTCAAATATCTAGGAAAAAAATGGTAACAGTGTGTAGGCTGACATTTTCTGCTCATAATGTATCTATATGATAGTTAATTTTCAAGCAGTGTTACATGATAAATGGCCACATTTTGTATTATTTTACTCCTGCTTCCAAAGAATATATCCCCCCAAGGCTCTTTCAATACTTTTGAGTAATAGCAGAAAAGGGCTGAATGTACAAATTTGTCAACATTGATCAAAGCTGACATTCAGGTTACTCTTCAGAGGCTTTCTGTGTCAGTTTTCTTCACCCTGCTGTTTTCAAGGCTTCTCATGTGTTTTCATCATTGGCGATAAGCTGTTTTGATATACATTTTAGATGCGACTTTTGATTCACTAAGTATGGGAATTTCCAGATCTGAACCTTGCCAAATTAATTTTTTAGACTAATTTTCATCAATAAGCAATTGACTACTCAAGTGCGATATGGATAACTCTGCCCCTGAATATTTTAACAATGTTGCCTATACACTGCTCCAACTTCAAATTTTCATGCTAGTCATTGAATATTCATGGAAACATTTTCCTTTTAGAAAACTTTGAGATAATTTTCAGTTAAATAGAAAAACTCTTTTTGAAGTACTGTAACTAGACAACAAAGCTGTGAACAACATTTGGTAAATTCTTTGGTCTTGACAAATGAGGATCTATATTTTAAATGGCATGGCATAGAATGTTTAAAGTTGGGTCAGTCATACTGTGCACAGTTTTATACATATTGCATGGACCACATGTGTCAAGAAAACACATTAAAAGAAAGCCTGTACTTAAAAAATGCCTGACCATAACCTTTATATTCATGTGATTAAATAAGAAAGACTTCAACACATTCTTGCTTTCTTCATGCAGGCATTTCAGATTGGTGACTAAATAAAGCCTAGTAACGAAGAAAATTATGTTGGCAACATGAAGCTTAGACCTACTCTGAGTAACATATAATTAGTGTTGTACAGGCAGAATGAATTCTTAAATCTTGTATAATTTTACACAATTAAAATAAACATAATGTGTGTTTTTATAGGGAGAAATTTCAAAGCAATCTTTCATACCGAGAAGTGACTCATAAAGTAAGTTAAAAGACCTTAAATATTAAAAACAAATTCCCTACCATGAAAGCTTAAAAATTCCATCAGCTGAATCTGCTAGCATCCACTTACTAAGCTAATTACAATATTAAATTACATTATTGCTAATTATATCTTCCAATTCCTATCCTTCTTAGGATATCTTAGGATATCCTCCACTCAAGGTGTGAGGGTATTGATCTTATTGGAATAAAACCAGCAAGTATACGCAATAAACCCGGTTCATCATCAATTCAAATATTGGCAGGTGGCTTGGGTTTTTTTTGTAAACAAGAACAATATACATTTAATAATGACAAAGTAGTTGATAACTAATTGTGTGTTTTATATGATTAATCTTTTATTACCAGTCAGCTGGCGTTAAGTTGACTTTTCTCCTGTTTTTCCTAAAGCTCCGAACATTCACATCTCTCACTGTTTTTTCTTGCAGCTTTGCTCATTCAGGACTCAAAAAAATAAAGTCCAGAGGTCATTTGATGAAACAGCTGGACAGTTGTTCCATAGCAATTAATTTAATTGTCATGAGAAAACAGCAAACAAATGGTCTCAACAAATGCAAAATAAATAGAAAAAAGAACTTTAAAAGATTTTAGGCAGTTTAACACTAAGACAAAACCAAACATAAACCCCTTTATCTTAGAAATGCTATTTAACCTTCCATAAAATTGTGTGAACTGTAGGAACTGCTGGGTTTGTGATACAGAAAAGTTAGAAAGCATCTATGCATTCTTTATGTTAAACACTTTCCATTTGAACTACTTTTTGCTTCTGAAGACTCCAAAGATCCTTACTTCTTGCTTAACACCTGATATGAATTCAACCATGTTTGGTTTCTGAATCGATCTAAAGGTTGAAAATTCTATACCCAGTGTGCAAACAGATGAGAGAACAGAGAAGAAAAAATGTTTCCCAGTAGTCACAATATTCTGGATTTAACTATGTTGCTGAGTTGAACTTGACACACTTAGTTTGCTTATGTTACAGTTCTGTACCTGTAATGTGTAAAAAAAATTGGCAATCTATAGGACTCAGTGTAGATATTTAAGACAACGTGCAATGAATTTGCAGGGTAGATGAACGCTTCGTAATGAAATGTCAACGAGGTGGAAAATATGGCTTTGGGACATGGTAGCATAATTACAATGCTAATCAAGGACAATTCAATACTCTCCAGTAAAGTTGACAAGCTTGAGAATTAATCCAGGATTAAGTATTTCAAGATTACTGGTGTCCCAGTGAGGAAAAGCCTAAGAATTTAGTAATCTTTATGGCAGCACTTCAGAAAGATGAAGCAAAATATTTATTTTCAGAAAAATATCAGGTTGCCTCACCCCTAATTTGTGTCCATCTGCATCTTCATAGGTGCTCTCAACACTAGTCCAATTTTCACAGAACAACACTTTCTTAACACCACAATATGCAAAGGAAAATCCATGTTGTTTATACACATGCAGATACTGGTACATCTATTCCCCCTCCTCTCTTACATGATTGTAAAATATTTTCCCTACTCAAATAGATAAAAATATAACCACCCATACTAGTTTGAGTCAGACCCTAGAAACAGATAAAGCAATGGGAAAAAATCAACACTCTGTCCCTTATCAGCTATTTATTGCTGTCCATCAGATATATTAGCGGATTGCACAAACAAAATCACAATGGATTTATGTGTGTTGTTACTCATGCATAACTACCAGAGAAAGGCTAATTACACCTTTTATTCATCATTATCATTCCACTTTTAAAATCCAGCTAAATGATAACAATTATAAATATAAAACATGCTTACAATTCAAATTCTCTGCTTCACATGAAAGCCAGCTCAGCATAATTATTTTCTCTCCACTGAAAAGCATGAATTGATGGCAACATTCCCAGATGAGCATATCTTTTTATTGCTTAGAACACAAACTTTTGCTGTGAAGCATCATTTTATCATTTCATTTTATTGCTTGTTACATGGAAATTGAAGCTGACAAATGACATGAGTCTCAAAAAATGGAAGTCTGTGTTTCTAACCTTTTCTGTTAACCCCACAACAGACAGTACCTGCATCACAGGAAGACTGAAAAGATTATCTATTAATTTCAGCCAAGAAGAGCATAGCTGATCTATACTTTAATGACTTATTGAGAAATTGCATGACAGTATTCTAGTAGAAAAGCATAAGTTGCTGGTTTTTTAATGACATAAAGGCCTAAATTAGCATGACATGGATCAAGGATTGGACTTGATGATCTCAGAGGTCTTTTCCAACCCAGCTGATTCTATGATTCTGTGCTTCTATGATTCTGTGATTCTATGATTCTATGATTCTGTGATTCTGTGATTCTATGACATTCCATCTTGGTGTGAAGTCTCCATCACATCTGATTAATGTATGCCTGCATGTCTTTTGCCTAGTGAAAACAGACAAACCTCAACTACTGTGATTGTTTAGGACTCAGAAAACAGTTTTTACCATAGAAAAAAGGGGAAGATGAACAATGTAGAGTATACCTTTAATTTTCAAAATGCTGGTATAAGTCAAAATAGAAGACAGCACCTATTCTGTTGGATTAATTTGTTTCTTTTCTAATGGATATATTTTTTGCTAATGTCAGGAAAATGAGTTGATCATTACGATTTCAATAAAGATGGGATATGAGGCAAAGTGATGCAAATGAAAAAGCCTGTTGATAAATAAAAAGAGAAGTGTGGGTAGTCATCACACTTCAAACTGTGGTCGGAATAAACCACTGCACCTCATTTCTTTAGGTTGCCAGCTGCCAACTGTGAGTGTATTTTAGACTTTCAGGAAGAAGATAAATGACTTTAATATGTAACTTGTACTCTAAGACAGAATTTCTCCATGTCAGTAACATATTTTTTGTCAGAAAAACTCTGTCAGAACTTCTAGAATGATATATTATTATTTATAAATCCAGAACCAGACTCCAAGTACTCATTCTGGCATTAGACACTATGATGCAATTCAGGATGCTTGAAATATTTCAAAACCTGACATATTAGAATCTTAATGTTCTAAAAAGTAGAAAGGGAAAAAATGCACTTGACTGGTTCTGATGAGAACTATCCCTTCGGTTGTCAGATACAGAGAATGAGATGTGTCAGGAAGACCAACATAGCTATGTACTGTAGCAATAGATGAAGCAGAATTAGAAATATCCAAGGTGGGGGAAATAATGCACCACCTCATTTACCTACCCACTGTGGGCTGTAAAGCATAGAATAGATTTAAAGGACTTGAAAAAGATAATGTCATCATTTTGAAGATATGAGGGGTCAGAATGAAAAGACCATACTGTCCATTCCTGCCAGATGGTTTGGGAAAAGGAGGGAAGATCTTTGCTAAAAAGCAGCTCAATATCACCAAATATATGTACAGGTACTGCTAGCAAAACTGCAGGTGGGAGTCAATGTCTTGCTATCACAGAAGAGATGAAACGTTGGGCAGAGATAGGTCATAAGGACTTAAAATATGTAAGCAAGTCATTTATGCTTGGTGCAGCAGGGAATGGAAAGACAGTGGAGAGAAGTAAAAAGAGGATTAACAAGAGCTAATCCTAGATATGAAGGTTTGTATGGTTTATGTAGATTATCGTCTCTGCAGTGGTAATGGATTTGTTGCAGAGTGGCACCCAAATGTGTATATTTCCTGTAAATTATGAATTTAAATCTGTCAAGCTGATTTTTGAGTTACAGGTCATCAAAAAAATGCTTTGATAAAAAGCATCTGCACGGTGAAGGTTACAAGCAGACTTTTGTTAATGCTAACATGTATTTTTCTTTATTTTACATAGCAAAAATATTTTTAAATTGCAACCAAGCAACCATGAAAAATTTGTACATGCTCTGAAGGCCAATGAACAGGTTATTAAATTACACATATTTGAAAATAATTCCTTTCTCTAATTTTCTTTAATTGGTCTAACAACTTTTGGAGACACTTCACCTTAAAAAAAATATAGACTTTCAACCAAAGAAATATTGACACAAGATTTAGGCTTCACTTGCAGTAAAACAAGACTAAAAATTAGAAAATGGACAATATGCATATATATATATATATATATATATAAACACAGTGAATCCTATTATACACATTATAATCAGCCACAAAAAAAAGTCTTCAGAGGAAAAGCTGGGAGCTTGCAGAGATGCACATATCTGTAGGGAATAGGCAAAAGTGTGTTTCCTTTGAATAAAAGGGGTTGCGCTTGCCAGCTGGGAGAGCCCTGAGTCCGTTCTTACAGGGAGTAGTTGACATGTCTGTACACTGTCATTTTAACTGTTAAGGTCAGAAAAAAACAGAAACTTATTTGGAAACTTATATTGTCCCTAACATAGATGTTTGTAGGGAAGCTTGTGACCCTAGAGAGTGTCTCACAGAATATGGCTTAGAGTTATTGCAGTCTATAAAAATGAACATGTCTCTTGTCTTTAAAGGTCAAAAAAATCAGAACAATATTATCTCCATGTTCATCCTCTGTGAATACTCTTTCATACACTCATATCCTTCCTTTAAAAAAAGCAGACTAATTTTCTGAGTAGAATGGCAATTTATTAGGATGTCTGAACCTCATAATAAACTTCAAAAATAAATGACTACCCGATAAGATTTTTGTTTGGTATATAACAGCATTTTTTCCTCAGTTTCAAGGGTAGCTGTCTATAATCTAATCCTGCTTTTTAAAAACATCCTCCCTGTAGAGACTATGTCAATTAACTACGGAAATACTCTTGAGCTTCAAGAGTGTCTGAACTTATGTGCTCAAGTGAGCTGATCATTTATTGTAGGATAAATCTCAAATGTGTGATGTTTCTGGTGGAGTTTGATGTTTACTGAATGTCACAGATTTTTTTGTACTGGGGATCTATTCAGTAAAATATTAATTACATAATTGAAGCATCCCACTGCTTTTAAGAGCTGTTTTTCCAATAATATGTCCATGCATATAATTTCTGTTGTTTTCAGAAGCATTGTTATTTTTTTCTCAGAACCGTATTCTGATTCACTTCAACATGAACCAATCTAAAGACCTCATAGATGAGGATGATTTTTTTTTTCTTGCTTTCCTTTTTATTTGATACCTTAAGCTCTCAACCAAGAAAGATCAAGTTTCTGAAACCTGAATTTTTAGAAGGCACTTGCAGAGTTTATCTGGGCAACTTGACTTTTAATAACATACTGTGTCTGTATTTATAGCATTGATTCTCAGGGAATGATTAATTTATCTGTACTTGGTGATAGCATGATCAGCTGCTGTTAACATTATACAATATTAAGGATGGGTTATTACAACTCTTGTAGAGCTACTGCCAGGAGCTGGGCTTCAATAATACTTGTGGGTCCCTTCCAACTCAGTATATTCTATGATTCTCTAACGAACAGACCCTCAATCATGCAATGAGAAGGCTTAGAGAGATGTAAAATCTTAGCAAAAAACCAAGACTGAGATATCTTTGATATCATTCTGAGATTTAGCTCAGAGATAAAGGTTTTCTAGCAATGTACAAACCAAATAGCACTAACTGAAGTAAAACCAGGTTATTATTTCTCAGAAAATTATGTTTCTGCAAATAGTTCTTCCTTTACTGTTTACCTTTAAGTGGGTACCATAAAAAGATAATATGGCAAAACAGCTTGAACTCCACTCATTGGATGTTCAGAAATATATAGAAACATAGAATCATAAAATCATAGAATATGCTGAGTTGGAAGGCACCCATCAGGATCATAGACTCCAATTTCTGACCCTGCACAGGACACCTAAGAGTCATACCATGTGCCTGAGAACATTGTCCAAGTGCCTCTTGAGCTCTGTCAGTGCTGTGACCACCTCCCTGGGGAGTCTATTCCACTGCCTAACCACCCTCTGGGTGAAAAGTCTTTTCCTGATATTCAACGTAAACCTTCCCTGTCTCAGCTTCATGCCATTTTCTTAAGTCTTGTTCCTGGTCATAAGACTGAAGAGATCAGTACTTGCCTCTCTGCTTCCCCTTGTGATGATCTTGAAAACCATAATGAAGTCTCCCCTCAGTCTCCTCTTCTCCAGGCTGTACAGACCAAGTGACCTCAGCCGCTGCTCATACGGCTTCCCCTCAAGGCCTTTCACCATCTCCATTGCCCTCCTTTGGACGTTCTGTAATAGCTTAATATCTTTCTTATATTGTGGTGCCCAAAACTGCACACAAAATTCAAGGTGAGGCCTCACCAGTGCAGAGCAGAGCAGGACAATCCCCTCCCTTGAATTTTGTGTGATGCTTTGCCTGATGCCCCCCTGGACATGATTGGCCCTCCTGGCTGCCAGAGAACTGCTGACTCATATTCAACTTGCCATTGACCTGCAGCTAATGGCAACACAAAAGTGTTCATTTTTGCTTGGGCACATCTTTCTTTGTTTTTTTCTGGACCAACATTTGTGTGCTTGTCTGTATATACTCACTTACACTCGAACACATTGCCTATTTAATTTGTTTGTTTACTGTTTCTTGCTTAGAACTAATGCAACATAATTTGCTTTAAAATCAGTTCTTACAGATAATATTCCAAAAGTTTTGGAGTTTGTATTTGAATTTGCACAGTGATGCCTAAAAGAAAACTCGGGGAGAAAAAAAAAACCTCCAAAGCAATTTAATTAGAGGTAAGGTAAGAAAAGGATTTAATTGTGCCTCTCAGGCATAGGCTTATAAGATGTGTGCCCCTTCTGTCTTAGGTGTTACAATTTTATAATACTGTCAACCCAATCCCAGGTTTTTCCACCCTCTGGCTTTTGCCCTGGTCCACCCCTGATCCGCCCCTTGGGAATTGGGGCTAGGGTCTTTTTGAGACCAGCTACTTCATCACTTGGTCTTTCTCGGAGCACAAAGGGCACATGGTTACCCAGTTCTTGACTGTACTCTGCAGTTCAGGCTAGGATTAGATGTTCTTATACAGAAGAGGCTTACCTTGGCCAGAGACTAAACATTCTAATGGAATTTAGGAGGATTCATATGGGGAATTGGGGTGAGAGGGTTGGGGAATATGTGTCTACTGTGTTAAGGGTAAGGGTAAGGGTAAAGGAATAAATACTGCTGCTTCTAAAACCTACGCTTTCTACATAACTACTTATAAAACTTATAAAATTAGAAAAATCAAAAACCAAAAGGACCTTAAGTCATCAATGGTTTTAGATACAAAACAGAGCACAATCTGCAAATGTCCTGCTTTATCAAGGTAATGCAATTTGAACTACTAACCTGAACTGGTTAGTTTCCCCTCAACTTCATATTTTTTTGTCTACAGAAAAAGAAGCAAGTAGCTGTGTAATCTTGCCCTTTTAAATGATCCTCATTATTTGGGATAGCAAAGCTGTACCTGTCACCTGCTCCTTGTTTGAGCAAGCCATCTTCTCAGTCTTCTGGCTTTTTACCTTGACAATACAAACATTTATGATAGTCTTTAATTATAGCATATTCTAGTAAAGTCATTATTTCTTCAGTGTTTAAACACCTGATCCATTGTCTGCCTATTTCCTTTTATTCCTCTTGTCATCCCAGATCCCTGGATTAGAAAGGCATTTACAAAAACCGTAATCTGAAATTTTCTCATGGAGTAGTAGTATTATTAAAAGCCAAAACAGTGCAAAAATTGTATTTGTGCTGTCAATTTCTTAGTATCGCATAATTTTTGTAGTCAAAATAATGTCTAACAAGCTGAACTCTGGCTGACTTTCAGTATATAAAGTTGATAGCTTTACAAAAACCATTTCTATCTCTGTAATATTGTATACTAAATGCTTTAATAATAGATATCCATCATATTTACATAATGATGCCTTCAGATGTAATAAGTTAACCACATTAATGTAATGTTTACAATTTGGGGAAGGAAAGAAGAATAGGGTAGACATAAATTGATAGTTTTATTTTCCATTATTATATATTATGATGATACTTTTGCAGCTAGCTTTGCTTCATGAGATTAATTTGCAAATGAGCAAAAATGTTAAAAATATGAAAAATTCTATGTAAGATCTGTGACTGCACTGAGCACTTTTTTAAGTGAAAGCCTGGCATACAATCCAAATGCTTTATAAACTTACTTTCTATTAAGGACAGTAAAAAATAGGCTATTAAAATATCATTTAAAATAGGCAAACAGTGAATTCAGATATTAATCATTACAGCTTTATTGTAAGTGGTAATAGAGTTAAAATACTCTAAGAGCAAAATGTTCTCTGGCATTTCTTAACAAACTAGATTAAGAACAAAATTAGAAATAGTACATATTTCTACTGATCTTTAAAATCAGCTTCAAACTGGTCATAGATATTGGTCCTCTTTCCTGTTTGTTACTTTCTGTTTCTCTTACTAAAGTATAATTCTTGAAATCAGAAGCTTCCAGAGGGAAGTATTCAAGGATCTAAGTTCATAGAATTTTTCATTAAAGTCAGCTGGGATAGGATTCTTACATATTTTTGGTATTTTTGAAAACATTCTTTTAGTTCTCCACCACAGATGGTATTATGAGAGGACAGAAGGGATTATAGGCTACACTTTCTCTACTTTCTTCTTAGGGATATTTGTACTTGGACTGGCCTCAGTCAGAATGTGATAATGAGATCAATTACTTCACAATTATTGCCCAATGTAAAATTAAAACTATAAAATGCTCCTTTAAAATGACATTTTGATTTCATACTTCCATCTAGCCTTAAAAGTAGATTTATCTTTTTAAATCAAATACAATATTTGAACATAAGTTGTGCTGGTTTTGGCTGGGGTAGAGTTAATTTTCTTCACAGTGGCTGGTATGGGGCTTTGTTTTGGATTTGTGCTGAACATAGTGTTGATAATATGTTTTTGTTATTGCTGAGCAGTTCTTGCACAGAGCCAAAACCTTTTCTGCTTTTCATACTACCATGCTGGCAAGGAAGTTGTGGATGCATGGGAGACTGGGAGGAGACACAGCCAGGACATGCGACTCGAAGCGACCAAAGGGATACTCCATATCATATGACATAATAGTATATAAAGTGGGGGGAAGAAGGAGGAAAGGAGGGGACATTTGAAGTGATGGTATTCATCTTCTCAAGTCACCATTACACATGATGGGGCCCCGCTCTCCTGGAGATGGCTGATCACCTGCCTGCCCATGGGCAGCAATGAATTAATTTCTTGTTTTGTCCTGCCTGTCTGTGCAGTTTTTGCTTTCCCTATTAAACAGTCTTTATCTCAACTCATGAGTTTTCCAGTTTTTACTCTTCCAATTCTCTCCCCAGTCCTGTTGGTGGGGGAGTGAGTGAGCATCTGTGTGGGGCTTGGCTGCTGGCTAGGGTTAAACAATGATGTAAGTATATCATATTTGTTTTTCAGAATCAGACTATATTCTCTTATATTTAGTATATTCTGCTGCAAGATCTTATGTTTGCTCATTATGCTCAACCTTATTGAGAAGCTCTGTTTGCTGTAATTATAAAAGTAATCGTGAGAAAGTCAAACAGCACCCACTGTAGCAAGGCATGATCCAAAGTCCTACAGTACTTTATTGTCCAGCATGAGGAAATATCTTTAATAGTTTGGATTACCCTATGGTGATTAGATAAATGCGGATTAGAACTCTCTGCATTGACATCTATATTACCATTCCTCTGCACAGAGCCTCCAATGTTCACAGTGTAATTCTTTATTCATTTACTTAGATGGGGTTAATTGCAGTTTCAGCTAATTAGTGACTTTCATCTGAATTCAAAATATGGTAAATTAAAAGCTCTATACTCCAGAGTTTTCACTGAGTAAAACAAGCTACGTCCTTCAATCTGATTCCCATTTTTGGTGCATCAGGGAAAGACTCTACACACTGGGCAGCAATCCAAACCAACTTCTGCTTCTTTAGCTAGGTGAAAAAATGAATCTAGCTCCATCAAGGCACTTAAAGGCAAACTTAGTTGATATTTCATGAAACTATGGAGAAAAAAAAACCAAAACAACACAAAATGACAGATTTTTACTATGGCTTAGAAGATACTGAGGGATCAACTACATTACAAAATAACACAAAGCATAAATACAATGGTTTTACCTATACTATTAATTAAGCTTTTTGTATGTATAATTCTAAGCCTGTATCTTCATCATCTGCAGGATTCTCAGCAAAAATATACACCAATAAATAAAAAAATAATATGTTGTATGTCTTAAAATATGAAAACGAAGGGAAGATATTCTTGTGATGTACACCATTAACAATGCTCATACTACAATAATTAGGCATTTTTGAATTCTTCAGAACATTACCTGTTGCCTTCTAAGTTATTCTGTATTATTATATTCTTTACTATTATTAAGTAACCAGCTGGGTGTTTTTTGTTTTGTTTTGGTTTAGGTTTTTTTTAATGTTTCTATAACTAGTTGCTGTTTAGTTGTATCTTTCAGAGAAGTAAAATTAAAGACTCCTGTGTAGTAAATTTAATGGCAGGTACATCAGATCGGTGTTCTAGGGGATGAGAGGAGGAAACTATCTCATGCTACTACTACATACACATTTGAAATACTAGATTATTGGGATGTCTGTGATGTCCATGCGTCTTTTTGCCAACAGTCTGTTTCTCATAACACTCTAAACTGTTAAGCATATTGGCCATTTTCACAGGAACTAAAAAAAGGTCTCATATTTCTTGAAAATGAGCCACTAGATGGAGGGTGAAGAGGCAAATTGCTTCTGACAGTGAGGAAGAGACAGAAAGAACTCAATCAATACTTTCTTAGGAAGCAACTAGCCTCAGTTGCTTTCTTCCCTGCAGTTTTTCATAAGAAGAACCTGCTTATATGCTCTTTCTATTGGAATAGAGTAGGTAAAGCCTCTGGGAAAAGGAATGTGCCCAGAAGAAGACTTCATTAGTTCCACTGTCACAAACATCTGGTCACATTTGACTTTCCTACTTTGAAAAACTTTCTGTAGTTGAACTCCTGTAACCAGTGAAGAATAGATTGTGCTCAAATCATGCTTCACTTTGTTTTAAATTATGGCGCTGTATTCCTGAGAGCAATCTCTAAAAAGCTTTGGTTTCATTGATCTTGTAGGTCATGGCTTAGCATGGTTGCAGTACACATAGGGTCAAGGACAGTATACTAGCATTGCACATAAAAAAAATTTCTTTTATCATTGGATATAAAACGCAAGAAGGCAGTATTTTTAAGTTTAATTCAAAGACTACCTCTATGAACAAATAAGTTATTTTGTAACAAAGGACTGCCCTTGACAATGTATAAAGCCCTATGTACAGAAAGTAGTAGTCAACAACAATAGAGGCAATAGAAACCTCAATGAATTACTGAGCATCCTGCTATGAACTGAAGATAAGAATACCAGCACGACAAAATGCTGGTATTCTAGTGCCTGCTAGACCAGGCACTGCTGAAGATATCTGAAAATTTCCAAAAAATTTCCACTACTTTTCAGGCCAGTTACTAGTTTTCTTTCTTTTGTTCTCAAACAGTTATGTATCAGTTCTTAACACAGCTAGGTTACCAAAGTAATCAACTATACAGCAAAGAGTCTGTCACTCATTGAATACAAAGTCTTATAAGAAACAAAACCCAAGCTGTAAGTGCCTGTAGACCTTTCTCCTACAATCTTAATTCCAGTCTTCCTTAAATTCTTTTTTCCTATTGTTAGTTCCCTTCCCTTCTTACTTGTCAAATCAATAAACTGGCTTATACATTTCATAAAGTGGTTTTAGTTCCTGCTAACCTTAACCTGACTAAATAAGCTGTCTGCTCCATGATGCAGAACATTCCTTTTGCCTTTCAAACACTTTTTCTTGTATGCTCAGAATAGGTGGCTTCATCTAAACACAAACAAAAAAATGCCCACAAAAAGATAATTTAAAAAAAAAAAACAAACACACCAAAAAACCCCCTAAGGGTTCTTTTTTAATAGCTTACCTTTCCTTAAATCCTTTCTTCTGTGATAGTCTATTTTTTACTTTTTGTTTAGTTTTGTTGCTGACATGGTTTAGTGTTTTTATTATTTATAAATCAGAGTACTTACTAGACCTGCTTGAGATGGAACTGAACTCTATTTCTCTTGCTAGAGCAAATAATTTTGTGATACGTGCCTGCATCCAATATAGAAATTAGAAGCATAACGTGTTCAGAAGAATAAACACTGACCTAAGGAGACAAATGCATTTTTAAGTACCATATGTGCCTCATTATTGTATTGCATATTGAGCAATGACAGTATGCCACAACACAATCATTAAGGGAAGAATTAAGAAATTATTTTTTCCTATTTATTTAATAAAAAACCCCAAGGTAAATATAAAAGATTATTCCAAGGAAAAGTGAAATGTCCCATTTATTCATTAATTCAAAAAGACACTTTTATGACTTCAAGAAGGTTACATGGATTTCCAGAAGGAGTAACATACTGAGGGAAGGATATTCTTCAAGAAATGACTTTACACATGCGTACTTCTTGGGGTAAAGTAAACCAAACTGTTCTCGTGTCCAATTGTTTGTAAAGACATGAGAGAGGAGACATGAAGAAATTGAGATTTCCGAACTGGAAATCCTAGATCTTACTGGTATGCTTGGGTTTGTGTGCAGGTGAAGAACAAAAAGTAAAGTTCCCAGGCAAGCAATGTGCTTGCTCTACTACTTTGTGCATTCTTATTATTGAAGAAATACTAGGACTTGTTAAAAAACCCACAAAGTACGTTGACCAAAAAGTATTTCTTCTGAGTAATAAATTGACTGAATTCAGGCATACTCACAAACAATTCCCATATAAACTTTCATTTATATGGGAATATTCATTTCAAAAATATTGTAGTTTAAGCATTAATGACATTGCAGTTACTGTTAGGATACCTATTTGAAATGAATTTCTGAAACTGACAAAGTGCGAACTGCCCTGGAAACACTTAAACAGAAACACGGAAACCGCTAGATATATTTTATTACAGACTTCAAATTCTACATCAGATTTCAATTTTTACCAGTCTGGTCTTATTCAATCACTCTAAGAGTGAACACACGATAAACAGCATCTTGCCATTTGTCTCTCTGTTCATGATGCCAACCAACCTGCATGCTGGGAAAGAAGAAACCATCCCACAGCCATCCTGTGATATTTATGATGCCTTAAGATACATCTGGTTTTTTTGATTTTTCTAATTTTTATAAGTTTTATAAGTAGTTATATAGTAGAAGTAGATTTAGAAGCATCAGCACTTATTCCCTCACCCTTGGCACAGTAACTACAACCCCTCTTACCCCAATTCCCCATATCAATATCCCCTGAATTCCGGTAGAAATGTTTAGTCTCTCTTTAAGATAGGCCTCTTCTGTCTGAGGACATCTAATCCTGGCCTGAACTGCAAGAGTACAGTCAAAAACTGGGTGAATGTGTGCCCCCTGTACCCTGAGAAAGATGAAGACTGATGAAGAGAGGGTCTCAGAGACTCCAGCACCAATTCCCAAGGGGTGTGACTGAGGGTGGTCCAGGGCAAAAGCCAAGGGTGGGAAAACCTCGGATTGGACAGGCAGTATTATAAATTGTAACATCTGTAACAGAGGGGCGCAAGTCTTGTAACTTCATGCCTAGACACAAATTAAAATCCTTTCCTTCTATCCCCTTCAAAACTAATTTCCCTCGGAGTCTTTTTCTCCCTGAGTTTTCTTTTAGGCATCATTTATGTTCTGCAGTTCTTAGATTTAAGTATAATTCCAAGCTGTAGACACATAAAAGTAAAGAAAGCTAACCAATTCTGTAAGTAGTTTGAAGTTCATGAGACAAGGACCTCAGTTCTAACATATAAATTGGGGGTTTTAAATCACCCAAAACTCAACAATATTTAGGTGGAAGAGTATGGTTAAGGACTGCCTACATTTAGACTTAATTTAAAGTTAGCTAACAAATGAAGTTGAACAGCTGCCAATGGATTCTCCCACTGAAAAATGTTGCAGAGTAACGGACTATTGTTTTGTTTCTAAAAGCCCTTTTATCTTTTCTGTCTTACAACAAACATATCCAGTTGAGCTCCTGCTTCAAAATTATTTATCACTGAAAAAATAATTTCTTTGTACAGCTCTGAAATTGAAACAATCACACTACTTTTTTTATTATTCACTATAATTTAAAGTACTGTTATGAACAAGATGTATTTTATCTGCGTCTCCACCGTGGTCAAGGTCTAGGATGTGAGATTTTAGGAAATGATCCAGGGTCTGCAGTTAATTTTCTTTGTTGACAAAACTGAGTTTGGGACTCTTTAAAAATGTATCAGGACTCTAAACACTGTAATTTCTTTGTTCCAGGAAATAACATAAGAAAGAAGATAAGAATTGTGTTGGGATGAGTCAATCACCCTTTACAGCACCAGCCTATAACCAAGAATGTGTATTCTCATATGTTTTACATGAATTTAGAAAAACTTTATGCTTAAACAAATGTAATGAATATGGAAATACGTTCTGAAGGGTAAAGAGACCTGCTGGAAACCTTCTGTGATTGTTTCTCATATCTGATAGTTTTCTAATGGGATTGATATTTCTGGATGCTACAAAGTTTCACTCAAATCAGCAAGACTCCAGCTGAGGATAAAGCATGTGTTAATGACTGCATAAATTGTAGGCCAACATTTGTCAACTTTACACCCCATTAACAGAGATACTTCGTAATCATTTTCACTTCAGTCTAGAAAAAAAAGGAAGAGATGAGAAAGAAATTATTGGAAGAATGGATTTTGTAGAAATACATATTTCTTTGGTACCCAAAACTGAGTATATTTTTTGTTGTGATTTTTTAAATAGGATAAAACTGATTGATTCATTTTAGATAGAATTTCTAGAACTTTTTTTAATTGACATTTCTATTTTAAAACTCTGTAAATCTTCTATTGTGAAATTGTTCTGTAGTTCACAAACTTTAAAAATTAGAGAAGGAAGTTATGAGGTATACATTTTTTACTCTCCTCATTCTGTATCTTTTCCAAAGTTGGACAAGCTTCTATTCAATTGTTGCAATCAAAGAGCTAAAAAAAAACCCAATAAACCCCAAATCAAAATGTAACAAAATACCTGGGGGAAAACCCCACCAATCACTAAACCTAAATTAAAAACTGAAGATTATGGGTCACCATTTTTAAGAAATCTGATGTTGTAAGTATATGTCTCAATTACTTTACTAAGAGATAGAGTCATTAACTGTTACACGTTTTTAAGGCCTATTAGCTATCTTCCCTTAGTTTTCTAATAACCTGAAAAATCTAACATTCTTAGACTCCTTACTATCACACTTTCTGTTGCAAGCAAAAAAATCTTAACTCTTTCAGTTAATGGTTAGGTTAGTAAGAAAAACTGGCTGTATGCTTTAGAAAATGTGAATAATTGTATAACTAAATATATATGTATATACATATTTATATACACATATACATATATACCTCTATATGTACACAGGGAAAATTTATCTTATTTTTAATTCACTTGGGAGTCATAGAAATTCAGAACAGAAAGTGATCATGAGAGGCTGTGGTCTGTGTATCATCCTGGTTTCAGCTGGGATAGAATTAATTTTCCTCTTAGTGGTGGGTACAGTGTTGTGGTTTAGATTTACTATGAGAATAATGTTGATAACACACTGATGATTTGGTTGTTGCTACATAGTGCTTACTCTGAATCAAAGGACTTTTCAGTTTCCTGTGCTGTACCAGCGAGGAAGTGCACAAAAAGCTGGAAGGGAGCGTGCCCATGACACTTGACCTGAGCTGGCCATTAGTATTTTTGTCCTCCTGATTAGACTAAACCTGCACTATTCCATTTCAAATCCATTATCCTCATTCTATTGACAGTGCACATGGATAGCAAATGATATCCTTTTGCTTTACATTTGTCTTTTGTGTATTTGAAGATTTAACATTTACCTTCCAACTTCTCCTCTAAACAGTCTACGTCAATTCTCATATTCCTTTTATTTTCTGAATGTCTGATAAATCCTATTGTTTTCCTTGGAACTTCTTAAAATTCATCTGCATATTTCAAGTATTTGTGGCCTCAACTTTCACCACAACCACATGAGCGGAAATCCATACCGACATGATTTTCTCTGTGGAAATATTTTCAGTACATTTTATAATATTATCTGTCCAATCCCAAGTGTGTAGCCTTTACTCTGGACCTCCCCAGGTCCACCTCCTTAGAATTGAGTCTAGGGTGCATTTTGGGACCACCTCTTCATCACCATCACCATCTTCAGAGCACAAAGGGCACATAGTCACCTAGTTCTTGACTCTGTTCTGTTATTCAGGCCCAGATATGCTGTTCTCTAAACGGCACAGGTCTTGCCTTGACAAGAGACTAAACACTGGCACTGAATTCAGGGGTAGATTTGATATGGGGAGCACAGAATGGGGTAAGAGGGTTAAGGAATGTATAAACTACGACAGGGAAAGGGAGTGAGGGCTGCTGCTTTTAAAATCTACTTCTACTACTACTAAAACTTATAAAGCCTACAGAAATTAGAAAAAATAAAAAACTAACAAGGGCTTCAGGCATCAGCTCTTGTTTTCTTTTTTTTTTTTCCCTCATTTCCCAGTCCTGGATTTTTTCACATTCACAATGAATTCCTCTTTTTCTCCTTAGTAAAAGACAACAGAAGGTGAGTTGAAGCTGCTGGGTGAGAGGTGGATTCTTGTAATACTTCACAGAATAATGAAGTAAAAGTACAGCATTAGATGGCAGCAGAAAGGATAGGAAGAAGAATTTCAGAAGAATTGATTCCTCCTTGTTGCCAGGATCATGATAGAGCCCAAGCTGGGTCCCTCCGTGTGGAACACTAATTTCATGTTCATTCCTTACCCAAGGATGTCTCATCCTTACTCAGGGTAGAGTATATTAGATATAAGAAAAAGTTCTTTACTATAACCTGTAAACCTGATCTAATGGAAGTTTCCCTGTCCATGGCAGGGGAGTTGTAACGAGGTCACTTCCAACTCTAAACATTCTATGATTCTATGATTCTTTGATTCTACAATTCTTTGATTATACTTTTGTTTCAGTTATAAACCTCACTGCTAACTTACCTATCCATCAGGTTCTCACCTTCATGATTTTTATGAACCCCTTCATTCTCATCTCAGCTCTTCACCTGTCTCCTTGGTTCTCCTGGGACATGCCCCTGATAACTCTCTTAAGGGAGGTGGTCATCTACCTTGACTACTTTGGCAGGGAAATCAATAGTGGACATCAGCATATACAACTCTTTCGTAAGTGGAAACAGGTGTTTATTGACTCCTCTCTACTCTTACATAAAGTAAATTTCAATTTAATTTACCAATTTTTATTTCTTTGTTTAGTTGGTTTTACTCCTACTGAGGGCAGCATAGTAGAAGAAAGGGGAAAGGGGTCTAGAGTACAATCATGAGTCTGCTGTAGTAACAATATTTGTGTGCCAGTTTGTGTAACTTAGACAGAAAAGCTTAGAAACATGCCAAAATGCTTCGTCTGCTAACTGGACAAACTGAATAGCTGTGGATAAATCTGTATAGCTGTATTAGGTGACTTATTTAATTTTAAAGCAAGCCATCTAACAGGATTTACATATTCCCCTTCTGGTAGCTGAGAAAATTTGACTTCTGAATGAGAAGCTTATGAATATGATTACGAAACATTTGTTTATTTAAAGAGTGATTGATAGAGGGTCAAGAGATAGATCTGATGTGGTTTAGATCATCTGTTGTTTTCCAACATCAGCCAAAGAGATCTCTAAAAGGTCAGCCCAAGGTCTGCAGTACTAAAGTTGTAAGGATCCCAGATTTGATAACAAAAAGATTGCAACAGCATTGGATAGTAACATTTCTTTATGTCTTTAGAATTCCAAAAACATTTAATAATTCTTATGACTACCTTTCATAGAACATCTCTGACAGAAGTTAGGAAGAGATATGCTTGGTGCATGCATGTGTGGATACTATAGATGTACAAATATCCCACAGAAAAATCTTACGGTTTAATATAATGAAAAGAGAATGGAAGTTTTTACAATAACCAGCAGTTTTGTTACCTCGATAATTTTTTATTTGAAGTTACTCAGAAAGATCCCCAGAGCTGGCTCAAGACCTCTCGGCAGCACAGACAAAATTAAATTTTGCAGCTCCATGGGTGAGAATCAGTGAAGGGCTGGAGCAGGAATACAGAGCCACAGGGAAGCTTTGGTGACCTCAGCTGCTTGCTCTTGCTCCTGCTGCCTGGCAGATGGGAAATTGTGAGCAACAACTGCTCCCACACCAGCAGCTGCCACTGTCACCTGCCCACACTTTCCAGAACTCTTGGCATAGATAAATCATATATTGGGGTCACAGACGTCATCTATATATCCAATTTGCCTATGCCAACAGTCACTTTTTTGCTGTGCATATGTGCTACATGTTGGTTTTCTGCACGGAATTGTAACTCTAATATGTGCATGCTCTTAAAAAGAACCACTTATGAATCATGCTACCATGAAGTACTGTAACAATTGTGTTCTTTCAGATTTTTAATGCCAGATTTTTAATGCAAATTGCTGCTAAAACTAATAGTTTTCTATTAGTCTTTTCAGTTTTATCAGCTCAGTATTCCGCTTTTGACTGCGAATGAAAAAGAAATGAATGAAAGTTTTGAGTTCCATTTGTTCCCTGAAAAAAATCTAGAATTAATGAATAAACAATTTGTCTTTTGTTTCAGCAAGCTGCTAAATTTAAATACAGTCCTCCCCTAACACCAGCTATGCAAGTTTACAAGCACTGAAAATTTCTGTGTACTGAGGGTATGTTCTCGAGGAAGTTCTCATTAGAATTTGAGTTTACTTCCACAAGATGAAGTTCTTATTTCAGATCCTTCTTATTCGTATTTTGTATTTATCATTTGCTCAAATCCTTTGTAGCGACTGTCATGTCGATTGCATTTTAGAACACTGTATTCAGTGCATATGGTACTGCTGTTATTAAACATTCCCAGACTTTTCAAATATGTAGGTACATTTCCATGATATGTGGAGTCATCTCTTTTAGTATTTTTTAGCATCTTTCCAGTGACTCTGATCTATGACTCATTGCTTTACCATCTTCCTTCCTGACCAGGTTTCACTGAGCTTAGGGCCAAGGTACTTTGAATATGGCTTTTCTGGAAAAATCTTTTCTTCCTTGAATCTGGTTTTCATTAATAAAGTTAAAATTGTCACTAGGAGGTCTGTTTGATCAAAAACCCTGCCTTTTCTGCATTCCGGTTCTATTAATTACTTGTATTGTTAGAAAACTATTTCATATTATTAGATTGCATTTGCTACTTGCAGGAAAGAAGAACACCTGTTGTTTTCAAAGACTTTTTAAAAAATCTGATGAACTGTTTCTTAACCCAACACTGTCAGTTTAATATTGATCTTATTGCACAGTCACTTCCATTTTTATGCAACTGTATGTATATCTATGTTATATATATATATGTATATATATATATATATATATATATATATATATACGTTGTGGATCTGTTTATTTTTCCTAGAAATTAGACCTGGAATGGAGAACAGGAAAAAATGTTCTTCCTGTCATGCCTATTCAGGACTGATTCATTTTTTCAAACCTTTAAAGCCAGGCATGGCATTCAAATGATTGTGGAATTATTCATGTTTTAATCAGCCACAAAAATCTACCAATAGCAGAATGTAAAAAATTTATTTTTTTCAAAGTACTCAGTGAAAATAGCATGGGCAGTCACAATAGAGGGTTAGTGATTTTGAAATGACGCATCTCATCCAGCAGTACTGGTTGATTCCAGTTTACTTCTGAATGTTTCCCTGCACAAGCGACTGGATATTAAAAATGCTGGACAACAAATAGTGCACATTTGAGTGTACCGGAAAGAAGAAAGTGAAAGAGCTCATGAGTTAGGCAACACAGAATAAGGGAAAGAATATTTCAAAATATATTTTACATATATCTCAGAAATATATGAGAGAATGTAAAATAATTTTTGGAGGCTTACATGTCTCTAAAATTGCTGTTTCTTTTGCTCTTTTCATTTTCTAATAGCTTTTTGCCTCTGACTCCACACTTTTCCCCACCCATGCAAGAGCATCCTGTATATATTTGCTTTGCTAGGGATTAATGATATTAGTATTCTTAGCTGGGAGAGGTCTTCTTTTTCTGTCATTGCTTTAGTTTATCATTTTTTCTGTTTTCTGTGACTTCATTATAAGCCATAACTAACCATGACATCTTTATGCTGTGGCTAGAAGAGTGGAAAAGGTCCCTCTGAAACTAATATTGATTTTGTTCTTTATTTCCCTTATTCAGCATAGACAAAGTATCAATGTGGTAATCATTATTTGGAGACATATGGTAAAATTCCAGCTAATAAAACTCTGCCTGTAATTTCCTGGGAGAAAAGAGCTACAAACTTTTTGGCATTTATGAGTTTGCCTCTCTTGTCATATGCTGACTAGCTTTTAAGGCGTGGTGATGGATGGATCAAAGTTCAGTAAGGCTGAAATAGGAGCACAATGATTCAAAATTTGTTGCTCAAAAGAATATTAAAGTATTATTAAATGCATATAATATTTTGTAGATAAAAATAACATCAGAAAAAGTAGAGGATCAATCACTGGAAATCCAGGAACTTTGAAGTGTGAACAAACATCTTGCAATCTAAATGACTACTCTTAAACTGAAAACAAGTTAGAGTGATTTTATAGGAGAAAAAAGGAAGAATTAACTTCTAAATAGCCATATAAAAATACTCAAAGAACTAAGAATAGTTTAAATGAATAAAAAAATACCTCAAAGCTGAATATCTGGGATATGTAATTTTATTTTCCCCTTAATGTTGTCCTAATGCATAGGCAATTTATTCTGGTTCTCCCAGCATAAATAATGGTTTATAATGTATTACTTTCAACAAAGGACATTTCAGCTCAGAAGCTAGATGCAAATAAGAACACATCAGAAACAGAAGATGCAATGTCTTCAATTTCATTTTTTTTTTGTTCCCCTTTGTGCAAAATTATGTTATTTGTCTTCTGGGGAACAAGATTAAACTCCATCATCCACATGAACAGAAATTGTCTGTTTGACTTTCTCCAAAGAAGACACTTAAAATTTCCTTTCTGAAAGACTGGAAATATGCTTATTCCTTTAAAGGTGTCTAGAGGATTAAACGGAAAGGAGATACAAGAAAACATGCATTAAAAGTCTAAATTAGTAAAATTTCAAGTGATAGAACAGCTTATGTTTCTCTGAAAGCTTAATAAAAGGATATAATTCAAGTAAACCACTACTAACTTATCACAGAAACTTACATCAGACTTAGAATTTTACTGTAAGCAAC
>NW_016690206.1:3721076-3748989 GCF_001604755.1 Lepidothrix coronata | reverse complement strand
TTACATCAGACTTAGAATTTTACTGTAAGCAACAGTAATCAACAGCTATTTTAAAATATTGCTCAAGGATTTTGCTATAATTCATGCTTCACTTGTCTGAAGATTAAATATTCTCATATAAGAAGATAATTTTAATACTCAGACAATTTATCTAGAAAAGACATCGACATTTGGGGTATTTTCTTCAGATAAGTTTTTCACTGTGTTGAAGCCAATGTTTTTCTTCTTCCAAGAGGAAAAAAAAAAAAAATTAGGGAGGATCACCTGCTGCAGCTTTCCAAGCTTCCCAAGGTTCACGGTTCTGAGTGGTCAGCAGGGCACTTCAACCTTTTGCCACAGTAGCTCTCTGACTGTACAAGTCCAGCATTTGTCAAATATAAAGTGCACTACCAGTGTTCCCACTACCTCTCCATTGCTGTAGTGTTCTTTATCAGTGATATATAAAATGATAAAAATTACATCCAGCCAAGTAAAACACTTTGTAACCAGTATAGTGTTGTAGGCTCAACAGGGCCTGTTCACCATCTAACTGTATGAATAAACAAACGTACAATTATTGTCAGATTACAGCATGAACACTGATATAAACTATTTTTGCCAATCAAAGCAATGGCAGACTTCCTGGACCAACTTGCAACTTCCGTGCCATGCTAATGACTAAGTATATAAATCGCAGGATCTATTACATGGCAGTGGTGGAAATCATTCAGATAAGATCTCGTTTTCCTTTAAAAAGCAACCGTCCCTTCCCCCCCCCAAAAAAAAACCCAAATCCATCAAACAAACCCAAAACCTACAAACCCAGGGATAAAATGATGTACATGTTGACAAACTGTAGAAATGAGAACACATTGTAACCAAAAAAACAAGATGAGTGTTAAAAACACTTATTGTAAATCCTTTCCCAATTAATTCTCCAAAATAGAAAACACACAAAATCCTGAACATAGAAGCAAGTGTGGTTCACCAAAGAGAATGAATTACAGATCATCAGTACTGCAAGAGCCTTTTTCAGGAAACTATTTACTAGGGGCCCCTGGTGGTCTAGTGGTTAGGGTGCAGGACTCTCACCACTGCGACCCAGGTTCGATTCCCAGCCCCCTGGGCAGATGGAGCTCGTTAGCCCTGTAAGGCAATCCATCTAAGAGAAGGTCACTCTAAACAAACCTACGTCCTGAGACCCTCACTGCCACTGTCCGAGTTTCACTCGGCCCCGGCAGATGAACCTCAGGATTAAAGGGTGGGCTCAGTTCAGCGCACGCTGTGTCTCACCTAAAAAATCAACTGCGCAGGCTCGAAGGGTTAATGACCTTTCCCAAATCTTCGCTCGCAAAGACTGGCCATTATTATTATTTACTAGGCAGCCATAGATGCAGGACATAATGTTAAGCATTTACTTGGTGATCTGATTTTAGTAACTTTAAACTCTGTTCAGCAAGAATAGTCAATGTTTTTTTACAAATACAACCTATGGCCAGCATTTTTTCTTATCAAGTAATTTGCAGGTATAAAGATATTAGATAAAGGAACTACTTCAGTTCTTGTGGTTTATTCAGTTACTTCTATGCTCTTCGTTTGACATCAGTTAAAAATAGTGAGAGCAGCATGTCACAGTTCAGATGACAGTTAGCAATGGTAAAACAGTTAAGCTGCCTCAAGCGGACTCTTTTGAAACACAGACTGTCCTTGATGTTCATGTCTAGTGGTTTGCTACCGCTGAAAGAGCTGATGGATGATATGTGGTAGCTGGCATTACAGTGCATTGAATTATTTTCCCTTGCAGTGGCTGACTGTGAAGAGGTTTATACTCTTAAAGTGCTATGTTGAAGAGAAATATTATCAATCATAAAAAATGCCTTGCATTTTAAGATATTTACAGAATGGAAAAATACTGGGATTGAGTAAATAATTCATACTCAGTCAACTAGCAAGAAAACCTTGTGTTTGGGTTTTTTTTTCTTCCTTGTGATATGTCCATAAAAAGACTGCAAATTCTTTGAATGAGTGTCTTGGATAAATATTTACTTGTCTGTCTTGCACATAAGTCACACTATTCTGCAATTGTTAGGTGCACACTATGCTAAATGAAAATTAAGCTAGTATGTCTGTAAATAATCACAAGGCTCTCTTTCTGCTCTGTAGGTGGAGGAATGTGTTGCTTTTAAGGGAATGTGAAACTTGGAGATATTCAGATTTTCAGTTACAATTGTCCAAGTAATTTACTATTTCTTTTGTAATACTTGCTACTGAAATTACTTTATCAGAATTTGAGATGAATTTAGGTTTCATCTGTTTTTGAAAAAAAAAAAAAGAAGATAGACAAGAAACATATAAGCAGAGATTTTTTAAGTTTTGAAAGAGGATTTATTAAAACTCTCATAACAATTACAGTTTAATCTCTTCCATTCTTAAGAACACTTGTATTTGGAAATAGAAGACTCTTACATCTGAGCAAATGGAATCATAGAGTTAAATATGTCTAGGACTTTTTCAGAAACACAAGGTCTTTCCTTTTTCCTCTGCACTTGATGCTGTGTGAAACACAGCTCTTTGAAACACTTGAACTGCTCTTGGAACACACTGAATTGAGTAAAGGCTTAAATTCGCCACTTTTTAGTCACAGAAAGCAGACCACAGCTGAAATGTGTCACCAATTCCAGTTGTGATTTGTCTATTTTCAACAATGGTACTATGTTTGTAACAAGATATTACACTTTTCACTTAAATTCACTGGTTTGCTCTAAGGGAAGAAGGAAATATAAGAGAATGAGCTAGATCTATGGATTGATAGAGTGGGCAAAATATTGTTCAATAGAAGTAGGTTCCAATGTACAGAATCAGAAGCTCTAAGTCCATTGAACTAGAGCAATCATATCTGAAGATGTGCACCTACTCAGAAGGTACAGATGAGGAGAGGGGGTTATTCCATTTTCAACTGTAGCACAGAAAACTTCCTTTTACTCTCCTAAATGAACTTTAGAGGAAAGAAAGCCAGTGGGAAAACAATATAAAACCTTGTATTGGCTCACCACTAAAACAAAAAAAAGGGTTTGGAATACAGTTCTGCCCTAGTCACAGTAAACACCTTGGCCCAGTGATAATTGAAGTGCATAGAGCTCTTTCTATTCACTTGAGAAAAGCAGAAATTGGCTTAAGTGTGCCAAAATGAAACCAGTGGCAGTTCTAATACTGTTTCAAACAAGAAATCACTAAATTAAATCAGGCAGATCCATGTAGTCCAAATCCCATCTCAATAGGTGCTTGATATGGATACTGTACTGAAGACATTCAGTCAAGTAAGTAGTGAGACTTGGCCTGTCCACTTAGTCTGAGCACCAGCTGATATATTTTCTTGATGGTTGAATCAAAGCATTATTACCAGGTTGGAAGAGAGACTGGGAGACTTTAAGCTTTTAATGGTAACAATGTGAAGTTGCTCAACATTTCCAAGCTTTTATGGTGGCCTGAAATAATTCTGTGTTGTTACATGTCCCTAGGAGGGTAAAAAGAACCACCTAATATATGTCAGAGGTGGGTGCAGTTTGTCTGACACCTGAGAAGCCTCAAGCCTGCTATCTATGCAAGTCAACTACCACATACACATGGCAGGTTTGCTTGCAATTTTATTCTTGCTGTATTTTGAATATCACGCAAGGCAATACTTTCATGCAGGCATGGACTGCCTTTTTCAAATTAATTCATTCATCTCCACATCCTGGTGTGGAGAAAGTTTTCAGTGTTCATGATAAAATGACGGTTGGGGCAGAGCAATGCCAGAAAAGAACTGTGGAATATTAACAGGCCCTTTAGTTGTTTCAGGAAATGCAGTCTTTTGAATCGATTGCCACAGGCTGACAATCCCATAAAGAAAATACTGTATATAAAGACACAGTAGAGTCAGCATGATTTCTGCCAAAGTGAAAAGTATTTCTAGAATATATTTAATTGCAATGCAAATAGAATAGACTATTTCAGTTGGAAGGGACTGGCAATGATCACCTAGTCCAACTGCCTGACCACTTCCAGGCTGACCAAAGTTAAAGCATAGTGTTTAGGGCAGTATCCAAATTCTTCTTTAAACATCAGCAGTCACGGCCCATTGATCACCTTTCTAGGAAGCCTGTTCCAGTGTTTGAGGGCCCTCTCAGTAAAGAAATGCTTCCTAATGTCCAGTCTAAACCTCTTCTGGCACAGCTTTGAACCATTCCCATCTGTCCTGTCACTAGATACCAGAGAGAAGAGATCAGTACCTCCTTCTTAGCTTCGGGAAACTGTACAGAACGGTGAGGTGGCCCCTCACCCTCCTTTTCTCCTAACTTGAGAAGTCCAAAGTCTGTAGCTACTACTAATAGGACATTCCTCCCAGCTGTTTCAGCTCAAGGAATATCCCTTCATACATCCTGCAGTTGGAAACCTGAGAGTTTGCATGTTGAGCAGATCTGCCAGTGTGGCTGCATTGATTCTACCAGGTGCTAGAAGCTCAGAAGTAAAGGCACTGGTTTTTGCTGGGTGGTCACCAAGCTCCTACACATATGTCCACTGACACGTGCTGGCCCACTGGGAATATATGAGAAGACTTGAAGATCTCATTGCAGTAATCGATTCCCTTTTTTTTTTCCCCTTTTCCTCCTTCCCCTTTGCCTTCCCTCTTTTTTCTCCCTTTTGTGACTTCTACTGTATGTATTGTATATACAAAATGTGTAGCTTTATGGTTATTTCACAGAAAATATTAAATATTAAAATGAATCCACTGCTAACACAAGAAAAATCTTACAGGTTTCCCATAGTCTTGTAGCACAGGAAGATGCATAAAGAAGAATAAATAGAATATTATGGGATATTTATCTGCCTCTTTTAGAGTCTGATCTAATTCCAAGCAAAGCCACAAATGATCCTTTCATTTCAGCTTACATTGGTCATTTTAGTAGAAAGGTAGGTCCAGACAGTTGACAAAAATCTCTATACAGAATGCAATACCATGCATTTACTGGCAGAAGGTGTTAACAGCAGCCTGTACTCATAGCATTCTCCTAGTGGAACAAATGTTTTAGTGTGTTAATGATTTACACAGAGCACAATAAATACAGAAGGACCTGAAAACAAAAACAATGTCTTTTGATCCTCTTCCCTGAAGATGTATGGCGGGCAACTCTCTTCATCCTACTTAGTGTAGTCATCTTGTACTTCGTTTACTAGATTAAGCCATTAGTAGCTCATAATGCTTAAAATGCAGCTGTATCTGTGTGTATTTTTGTGCAGCACTTAGGAGTTATCAGTTCCAAATAACATTTGCATTTCTCGTAAGGGCATATGACTGATCCTACCCTATAAATGCACTTAGTATTAGCTGGCATAAAAGCACTGAAAAGGTTACCAAAGCCAAAGGACATCTTGCACAAATTATAAACAAAGAACAAACACACTTATTTCAAATCAGCATTTCAGTATGTATTTCTCCAGTTTTATATAAATATCTAGAAAATATTTTATGTAGTCTTAGCACAATAGGATACCAAATGCCAACACAAAATTTAATTATTGGTTTAAAAATATAATTAAAAATCAAATTCTTGAATATCATGATTACAAAGTAACAGAGAGACAGGTGGATGGAAATTTATTTCTTAGTTCAACATATCTCGTCCTGTAATTGTAAAGTCATAGAAGAAAGAAGAATATTTTTGCAGTTATAGTGGCTGTTGTCTCCATGTAGGATTTTTCTGCATACAAAAGTAAAGTATGCTTTAGGTTATTTGTTAAGGTACTTGGTCAATTCTTAAGGCATGGGTTTAAAGCGTAGTGGAAGGATTAAGAATGCTTTTCCTAAGAAATACAAATTCATTTTTCTGAATCCATTTGTGCTTTTTTTTGCTACAGCCTTAAGCCCTGAATTTGAGCTTCTTAAGATGTTTTTTAGCTTAACACTTATTCAGCTATATAGGACTCTCTATTCTGTTATGTTATCCAGTATAAAAACTATTCATAGGGAAGAGGAATCTACAGAAGGACTTGAGAAGTTACTATTTATTTGGCAAGCTTGTTATGTATGTGAGTATTTTCCACTGAAGAAAAAAAAACAGGTGAGCCAATGTTTCTGAGAGAAACACCAGTTGCCTCTTCAAATCCTTTTATACATTGCCTGAGCTGACAGTACTGCTGGAGTAGTCTACAAGCTGGATGTAGATATGTCGCACAGGGACTGCCATATTTTTCCCTCTACGTTTAGTAAGTTGGACTAATATATTTAATATAATCAGTAATATTTACCACTGTCAACATGGTGCACCAAAATCTCATCTGGATTTTAAAGAAATGCTCCAGTTTGCACAAAGTTTTCCCAACTAAATAAAAGAAACACAATCAAGAAAAAAAGAGGGCTAAACAATAGACATACTACTTTACTGGAACATGTTTTATTTTGTGTCTGTTTCATATTTCTAAAAATAGTAAGTATACATTGCAGGAATATATACATATTTTTAGTATAACAAAATCATTTGACATGGATTGACTATACTCAAATTTCTGAGAGAACATTATCTCTTTTAGGAATCATTATTCACCTCAGTTTTACAGATGTGAATCAATACATCTCCTAGGTATTCTTGTAGAAAAACATTCATCTATGGTGATAAAAATAACATTTATGTCGTGGATGTTAATAATTTCTATGCTTTTAATTATAAAGTGTATTAGTAGAATTATCTTATTTTATTAGCAGTGCTTATGTCATCTGTGACGTTACCTAACAAAATATATATATAAGGTGATCCAAAACTTTGAAGTGGAAATGTACAGGGAAGCTTCTAAATAAAAATAAATTCAGTTCCAAAGTATTTAGAGATTACCATCCAATTAATTTCCATAGAAATCAACTGTGCAAAGGACTTCTGAAAACTTGCCTTTTTTTCTTTTTATTCAAATGTTTAAACATAAATAAAGATATTGAGAATAATCCACAATATTTTTTCAGTGTTCATAAACAGGTCACCTTCTTGTCTAATGAAAAAATGGTTATATGACATGAATGAATACAATAAAGAAGCATGAAGAAATTGGTCTGTAAATCTCATTAATTCTATGATTAGCACAAAGAGAAATTATCTGCATGCTGAAGCACAACATTATTCTCTTACAGAAGGACATGAAGGGTGAGCTGATGTTTGGTGTGCAGGATGTTAAATCCATTTCAGTAAGCCAAGTGTGCAACATTACTTTTGTGGAAAAGATCTACTGCATGCTGACATTACTCAGCTTTTATCTTATTCGGTTCACAGACACTGACACATCAAAAATACCATCTTCTCTCTCTTTGTTATATTCAAAATAATAATAATAAAAATTAACATTCAAGCAATAAGCTCAAGCTTTTTCTTACTGAATATAATTTGAAATGGGCAACTAGTTATTGTGTCAGATAAATGTCAGTAAATCCACTAGTCACAAATATTCTTCATATTTTTTCCAGAGCAGTTACCAGAAAAGAGTAAGAGTGTTAAAGACACAAAACCTTGAAAATACACCTTAAGTCAAAATGGAGATGTGCAGTTTTAATTGCCAGTAGTTTGAGAGAGGTTTTTGTTGGTCGGTTGCTGGTATCAGTCTTACAGTTTCCTTCTTTCAATTTCTGCAGTTTCAAAGAACCTTGAGCCAATGTTTCAAGGATTACATAAGCTTTAGCAAAATATTTCCTGCAGTGATATTTTCTGGTGGCCTAGGAAGAGTGTTTGGTTGGTCTATGCACAAGATATGAACAGAGCTGCTCTCAAATCTATTATTTTCTTAACTGAGCAACCAGGTGAAAATGTATTAAGAAAACAGGAAGCCTTATAAACAAACGCCATCAATACTGATTGCCATTTTTTTTTCCTAGTTGCTATACCAGCAGAAGTGAGCTACAACTTCAGCCGAAGTACTGGAGAGAATCTGGTACTGATTTCTCATCAGGGGCACACTGGCATCTTTATCTTCAGATGGCAACACATCAGGGTTTCTAGGAGCAGACAACTCTTCCGGGAATGACTGCCACAGCTGTTAAAGCCATAACTCCCAGATGGCCATATGAAAACCAGGGGAATCGTGGCAGTGGTATTTTGACTGGTGATCACAATACCCTTCTCTGAGCTGCTGTGGCTTGCAGCTGTGGGGTTATCTGCTGCAAGTGCTAAGGAAACATGCATATGAGCCAAGGGAGTAGTTGCACCGAATGGCAGGATCCGAAGTAGAGCTCTGACAGCTATGAAGGTTTTGACATGTACTATGTTCAAGAATGGTGTATGGAGTAAGAGGAAAAGATCAGTGATATTCTACTGTTTAGCAACAATTTCAGTGGCAACAGCAACAGCTTGACTGTGGATTTCATGCCATTGCAGAGCTTGCTCACTGTTGCATGGTTATTAGAAGTGAACTGTCCACTTACTAATGATTAAGCATGTTTGTGTGAAGGGGTTAACATGTAGCAGATCCAATGTGAATGTGCTGTGGACACCACCAAACATCATCCCCCTGAGGAAAGTGTACCCAATAGAGAATTTCTAGATATTTCAAATTGTATATGAAAGAGTACTTATAATACCCTTCCATAAGAAACTTGAATTCAACAGGAGGGGTGGAAGTGCTTGAGACTGCAGGAACAAAGTAATTACAGCAATCAACAAATAGGGATCTGAGATATCTTCCCTCTGATGCTGATACCTAAAAAATGAATCAGGTGATTCTCACTGGAAAGACTTTTGTCTTGCCTCTCTTCCCACTCACCTTCTTCACACTAAACAACTTTGTGATTTTGTTTGCAAACTACAGCGTTAAATCTTTGTTCATACGTTATTAGAGAAATGCTTTTATTTTAATATAAAAGACCTTAATTCCCAAAGACAGTAATTGTTTAACAAGAATTAGGCAATGGACTATGTCAGAATAGGCCATGACATCAATAGCAAAGTTGTCCTGATGGACTTACTATTTCTCTGAATTCTTGTTTGCTGCAGAATAGAGGATTGACAAAGTGAAAAAATCTCTTACCTATAGAATGAAAGTAACAGGTGGGAGAGTGACATCAAATCTTTTTAAGAGAGGAGGAAGTTGAGGTTTCACAGAGAAACCTGTATATAGAAGTCAAGCTTTTCAAGAAACTATAGATCTTTGGTATTTTGATCTTAGGAACTGAAGTGGAAGGATAACAGATCTCAGTGGGGAGCAGGACACCAGGGGCAATCAGACACATCTACAAAAAGATCTGGAGGTGTGAAACAAATTAAAAAAAAAAAAAAAAGCAGAGTTTTTTCAAAGAATAAGGTGTTGCCAGTTACAGGAATTATCCATAAGTAGTTATGAAACAGAACTTTATAAATAATGCAAATTTCTTTGGAAAAAATATATGTTGATATTAGTCCACTAGCTACTGGTATTGTATTATATTATAAATATTATATAGGCAACAATCAGGAAATTAACAAAGAGAATCTCACCAGGCTGTAAGTTAATAAAGATATTCAAGTCTCACACTTTTTGCTGTAGTGTGCATGTACAAGACTAGACTGGTAGAGCAGATACTGAGTCTGAATTTAAGGAAGAGTAATTCAAGAAACTTGATTCCCTGTGGAACATAAATTTTGTAAGGATAAAAATGGAAAACTTGGTATATCTAGGATCAAGAATTTGATCTTAATCCTGTCAATCTTGTCAATCTGAGAGTTTAACCTGCCTAAATACTACAGAAAAGCTTAATTAACAATAAAACTTATTTTGTTTGATTGGTTGGTTTTGATTTTGTTTTTTGACAGACTACATATCCCATCACCAATTATTTCAAGGCAATGCCCATATAACTATGAAATTTAACATGTCAATAAGGATGCAGGTATTGTTTGCATGGAAGATCTTCCCTCTTAAAAGTGTATTTAAAATTGAAGAGCAGTTAGGATTGTGATTCAGGTGAAACCCTATTCTAACAGAAGCTCAGGTAACACAGTAAGATGCAGGAAAAACAACAATACTCAGTACAAGTAAGCTGATGATCTTCCAGTTTTGGATGTTTCTTTTAACTTCGTGATCCCCATTGCATAGCAGTACTGTTACAGGAAATGTAAGAAAGTTGGTGCAGGTGCTCAATCTCATGAAATCCCCTGATTTGGGGGTATTATTGATATATACAGCTTTAGAAGTGACATAGTCTTTCAGTTTCTAACAGTTTTGCCAATAAAATGTTGGTCTTCATCACAGCGGGTTTTGGGGACAGGACAGAAGACATCATTTTGCCAGTATAAACAATCTTAATGTGCCCATGTTTTGAGCTCGGCATACAGTTTTGGTCTCTGCATCTCAGGAAGCTGCTGCTACTCATGAAAATCAAGAACAATAGTAGTAGCTCTACTCTTCCTCATTAGTGAATATGTATAGTAGTCAACTTAGAGAGTACCCACTTGTGAGTATCTATTATTTATACTAATTTTAGGTATAAAATTAAGTGGTAAATTGTTTTCTAGAAGAAAAAAAGAAAGTGCTTGTTTTTAAAGAGAAAAATTAGAAGATTGTTAATTGATTCTACCAGAAACAGGAATTTAGATATCTCTTTTACTACAGGTGAAAATGATAAAAATGATAAAACGAATACAATAATCAGGAAAAGTACTTCAAAGGATGGATAAACTGCAGCCACTCTAATAACTGTCATGTGGATAACATAAAATTAGTTTCCTATTTAATGAGACCTTACAACTTGGTGCCTTCACCCACTTATCTCTTCCTAGAGATTTATGCCTCCTCAGTTATAGCCCGGGTACACAAAGATTTCAGTTGGTATTTAGCATATATGAAAGGTGAGAGCTTCAGAAAGAAATTTAGAAGTATAGCAGAAATAAACTACTTACATAAATGATATGCAGCAAACTTCTAAACATAGCGGAATAAAAAACCTTTTTAGATACAATTTTAGCAATTCTATTACTATGTCCAAACAGTTGAGTAGAAAACCAGTATCAATCTCCAATACAGCAATATTGACCCTCTTTGGAAAAACATGCAAAAAAAGATGTATGATAGATTCTACATGTCCATCAACTGCTCAGCTGAATCTCAAAGAGTATAGTTGTTGTTTATAAATTTAAATACTTACCATTCAATAACAATTATATGGTTTTTTGAATAAACATCTATTTTACCTATCACAAAATCAGAATTGCTAAGACTGGAAAGCACCTCTAAAGGTTATCAAGTCCAAGTGCTCCCTGCTTGAAGCAGGGTCATCTAAAGCAAGTTACCAAGGGCCATGTCTAGTCCAGTTTTGACAATCTGCCATGATGAAAACTCTGGGCAACCTGTTCAAGTAATCACTCTCACAGCAAAAAAAGATTTTTCTTATGTATAAATGTAATTTCCCATCTTTCAGTTTGTGTGCATTGCCTTTTCTTCTGTCACTGAGGTCTCCATTTTCTTTATTCCTCACATCGGATGTTTATACATACTGACAGTATCCTCCTGAGCCTTCTCTTCTGCAGGCTGGATAGTCTCAGCTCTCTCTCTGCCTCTCCTGAATGACAGATTGTCCATTCACTTCATCATTTGTTGGACTTGTGCCAATAAATCCATATCTCTCTTGCACTGGGGAGCTGAGACCCAGTATTCCAGATGTGTATCACCAGGACTGAGCTGAGGGGAAGGAACACCTCCCTTGGCCTGCTGACAACACTCTTCCATGACCAGCACGTAGTTGGTTTTCTTTGCCATGAGTATGGATGGCTCCCTAGTGATCAACTTGTTTTCTAGTAGAGGTCCCAGGTCTCTCTCTGCCAAGGTGATTTCCAGCTGGTTGTCCCCAGTGCTTACTGGTGCCTATGTTATTTCCTCCTAGATGAAGGACTTGACATTGCTTTGGGAGTCCATTTCTCCTATCAAGGTCCCTCTGAATGTCAGAATATCCATCTGGTCTATCATCCACTTCTCTCAGTTTTGTATCATTTGCACTCCTGTTGTGGTATGCTGTGTCCCATCATTTAGGTTGTTAATGAAGATGTTGAACAGTATGGACAGTTGTTGGCCTCAGGGGCACTGCACTAGAGATTAGCCTCCAGGGGAACACACTGTCACTGATCACAGCCCTCTGAGCCCAGCAGTTCAGACTGCTCAAAATCCCTCTCCCTTTCTACTTACCTAGACCTTACTTCTTTGTCTATAAGCATCATAAGACAATGCCAAAAACCTTACTAAAGTCAAGGTAAACAACATCCAATGCTCTTGCCTCATCCACTACATCAGTCATTCATTGTAGACAGGTTGATGTGTTCTTGAGTGTTCATAAACTATTATATATATTATTCAGATATTCTTATGGAAAGAGTAACGGTGTTGATGAAATTCTTGCATACTACCTGGCAAAAATCCTGTGTAGAGTAAAATGTGATTACTTATACATTAAAAACTAGATTTTGTCCCATAAAGATACATATAAATAATCCCTCTGCAGCTGTGATCAAAAAAAAAAAATCAAAAATCAAAACAAAAGAACACACTTGTTATTTATGTAATCTGAAGTTTATTTGTGAAACTTGTTTATTTTGGAGTCAAACCCAGTAATACCCAGAATGATTGTAAATTCACTAAATACCTCTGCAGCTGTGACAAAAAAAAAAAAAATCAAAAATCAAAACAAAAGAACACACTTGTTATTTATGTAATCTGAAGTTTATTTGTGAAACTTGTTTATTTTGGAGTCAAACCCAGTAATACCCAGAATGATTGTAAATTCACTAAATACCCTGACACTAATGGGTTGACTTGAATAAATAAGTCAGGATGGCAGCATTAAATCCTTTGGGAACTCAACAATTAAGCCAGTATATGCAATTTACTAGACTAAAGTATTTCATCCAAATCCTATTGGTAAAAAGGATTTCTGCTTTTTTTCACTTTAGACTTCTAGAAGATCATCTTGAATTCTAAGAGGGTCCCAACAGCTCATTTTTCCATGCAAATCTGGGTCACCTAACCCACAGCACCTTATTGAAGTGCAGGATGTAGAATGATTTCTAGGCTTCAGTAGGTAATTTTTCCAGCAGTGTGTTTTAATATGCCTTGGAACATTAGTTTAACAAAATATAGCAGCAGTTTAGCTTCATAATAATTTTTTTCTCCATGCGTAATTTTAATATTATAACTCATATAACTACATACTGTCACTGCCACAGTTGTTAAATTTACCTTTATCAGTCTAATATGATGATTGTTTTTCTCTCTAAATGGCATGTTGACATACAGAACTGTTGAAATGGTAGGAGATAGAATTCTTTGATATTATATAAGAGTTACAAATTAAATAATGTGATAATTGGAAGTTTTCTAATTAATTTTACTTTTTTTATTATTATTATTCACAGTTTTGGCCCATATTCTCCATCTAGAAAATGGTTGTGAAAAACATGGTGCAGAGCACAGTAAGAACAGACCTTCCCCAAAGTCTTCTCCAAAGTGTTTCAGTTTTAAATTGGAATGCCTCAAATGTGTGTAAAATCTGTCACAGACTCTGTTACTTTGAAATTCTAATTCTGTTGAAATATTAGCAAGTTGAAAAATACTGTTAGTACATGTTTCATATCATATAGCATTGGAATGAATTATTTGCTTTTATTTTTCTATTATGCTATAAAAATTAATGGTATTTAAGATGTTGCACAATGTGTTAACGTTGGGAATCCAGATTGTATTTTTTAATTATTTAAAAAGCAGCAATGGATTTAGGCCAGGATTGTGCATCTCTTGAACTCTAATGAACCTGAAATAAGTCCAATCAAGTGGACATAACTAACATTTACAAATGGTGACGGTTCATAACACATTTAACTTATTTTTCCTGTTTATTTTAATGTGACAGATAGCAAAGGAGGCTTAACTATGGCTTTTATAACAGCTTTCCTATTATTCAGACTTCCTGTGCTTGGATAACAGTTTATTCCAGACCAGTCCGGCTTCCTTTGCTTGATCCTGCAGCAAAGTCATAATAATCCTATTGGTAACATTACAGGCTGTTGCTATGGAAATTAATGTATTATCTCAGAAAAATGACAGATGGGTTGAAGAGGGAACAAGCCCATACTTAAACACTGATCCTTACATGACTAACTAATCCCTAAACGGATGTCACTTAGAGAACAGCTAATTTCAAAGACTTTACTGAAACCACGTGACTAACATGAATGGCAGAGGACAGAGGCTATGTTAAGTATTTTGCTTCAAAATAGTTAAACTATCTCCATTTCATTTCCACTTGTGGCCCATATTGCTTTTCTCTCTACATGTTCCAGACAGCCTGCAGTAGGTCAGGAACCATCATAAGATAGCAGGAGGTAGCAGCATTGCATGCAGTTTAATAATAATTGCTTCCCCTCATCTCCCCCTCTGTGTGAATGATGTCATTAAAAAAAGAAGTGGACAAGGTAGCATCAATGAAGTAACTATCATTTGCTGATACACTCCAGATTTAAAAAACAAAACAAACCAGAAAATAAACAAAGATGATGCGCATTACGCCATCACCAAAGGGATATTGAGAATATTTTAAGTCTTTAATCGTTGAGGCTTATTCTTTATCTTAAACAAAAACATTAGGGCTTTTTGCCCATGGCAGTATAAATCAGGCTAAATTATAGAAAGTGCAGCATATAACAAGTGGAATTTGCACAAGAAGGCCAAAGTAGGAGTGTAGGTTAAAAACTCCTCTGGGATACAAGTGCTAATAGCGAACTGGATCAGGGTAGTAGAATGAGAAATGCAGTATGTTGGACTTTTAAAGGAGAAAAGGATGACTGTGGTATGGAAATTTTGTATAAGACTGACAAGTGACTGCTGATTTTCATTCAATACAGAAAATATTTTTCTTTCTTGGAAAACAGAAGGAAAAATACAACAGTAGACTTTTTTTCCTATTAAGCAATCCTAAATTTCACCATTTTGGTAATTTTTTCTTCAGAATAATTTCACTGATTTTTATAAATCACATAAAAACACATTCCTCTACGCTAGTGATTTTTTTTTAATGTCTCTGGCTATGAATATTGATGCTGCAACAACTGTCAAAAACATATTGTTGGTAAATACTTAGGAAAAAGGAAGATCTGTCTGTGCTGCTGGCAAAATACTGAATATTAAAATTATATTCTCATAATGCTCTGAGTAGCAGCAAGAATAACTACGTATGAAAATGTATAAGTCTGAGTCATATAAGTAGATGACATATTAAATTTCAGAATTATAAAAAAGCTATGTATCAAAACAGGGGCATAATTTAAAATGCCCAGAACTGAAACCCAATGACCTAAAATATGTCATAATTTTAATCACAAAAAAAACCCAACTCCACAAAGGTAAGCTATTGTTTGAATTATTTGAAGGAAAAATTGCTACAGCTGTGAATGTTAGACATATCTTCTGCAAATTACATTCTTTTGTAGAATAACACCTGCACTGACCCACTTTTTCACTTAAAATTCAATGAAAGAAGGAAAGAAAAAAACCCCACCATTCACATTGCAGAGAAAAGCTGTGTAGTAATAACAAGCAAGAGTAGAAAACATGGATTGATGGGTCATACCAGACATCTGTTGTGTAACCATACACATCATGCTCTTTCCTACCTTGTTTTTTCTTGGTTGGCTCTTTTTTTTTTTCTTTTTCATGTGAAGTTAATCAGGTGAATATAGGAGTCATTGAGTTCTGGAGTTCTATTTAAGCATCTGCCAGAGACACAAGTGAATATGAGAGAATAAGTCCCAATGGACTAGTGTTGTTTCTGTTAGGTGAAAGTTAAAGATAGTTCAGAGCCATTAGAAACAGATGATAATGTTGTAATTGAGTAAAAAGCAAAGCTGATATCCAAAGAACAGTGTGATGGGAAAGGTAGCATATAGTGGATCTGGACTGTCTTTGTTGCTCCCTCTAAGAATAAAGAATTTCTCTAATTTATTTCTAATATAAAGTTTGAAGGGTTGTTATATGAAGGGTTGTTATGTGGGTCAACGATAACATTAGTATTAATACTCTTTATCAGATTGTATGTAATTTCTCTTTCAAAAGAAATGGTAATATTTGGTACTCTCAAGGCAGTTATAAGGGTCAAATATTTGTGATACCTTAAGGAGTTGATTGTATACCTTTCTTCCACGGAGCTGGCATGCAGTTTATTTAAATATGAGATAATACTTTTGATAAGCTAACTTCTAAGAAGCAGAGCATCAACAGATGTGTTGACAGAAGGGAACAAAGAGAGGCAGAAGGAATTTAGTGTCACAAGTATTTATTATGCAAGAGGTAGAGTGGAATCTTCTGCAAATCATACGCTAAAGCTACCCTGTATTTCTGAACAGCATTGCCTGGATATCCTTGAAACTGTGATGGGAATGCAAAAGAGATCTTATGCCTTAGCCATACAATATCACAGGAGCTCTGCAAATTCTCTAACCTAAAATCATATCTCACAAGCAAATAACAAGCAAAAAGTGTGTACTTAATTCCACATTTTTTGTTGATTTGCAATGTATTCTCAATGTATCTGTACTTCAAAAGTTTAATTTTAAAGCCAAATATTCTATAATTATCTTTGTGGTGTGATACTCTGAGGCTGTAGGATGATTCATACCAATTCATGGAAGTTTAGGTCAGAAAAACTACATTCTTTTTTCATACTAGGGTTGACTATAGAAGGGCTTAAGGAGATCTTAATTTCTTATCCTTATCTAAAAGGCAGAACTTTGATAAAATGTCTTACACTGAAGTATCAGTAGAATAATTACCAAACAAAACATTGAAATGAACAGAAACACTGAAGAAAAAAACCCGTAAATTAACAAACAACCAAAAACCCCCCAAAACAATCAGAAATAAAATAATATTTATTCCCAAACTCTAAAAGAGCTCATTTAGAACTATCAGATTACTTCTTGCCATAAATAAACAATTATTTGAAGTGGACTAGATTGCATAAGATAAGAGAAAGGACTCTAGACCAGAAACATTTCTGTACTCAACAAGATGGTAGAAACAAACCTATGTACATTGATAAGTGACATCCTGGGGAGGATTTAACACAGATTTCACTGAACAAAGTCTTGAATCAAAATCTGTGTAAGTTTTATGACATCTTGTTTTAAGATTTATTGGGATGAATCCTGGGTTTCCAATAAACTTTCATAAGATACCTTAAAAAAGGTTCTTAAAGAGATTAAATCATTACAAGGTGTCTCATAGATTTGTAACACAATGTTATAAGGAGGAGATAAGGAAAAATAGGAAATCAAAGATTCAAAAAATAAGTACTTTACAATGGAGATTTCCCACAGAGCTTTTGAGCCATCTGTGCTGTGCAGAATACTATTCAAACTACTAATAAATAATGTGGAAAAGGGGAAATATGGAGGTAACAACAGCAGGCTGAGAGTACACAGTTAGAACTGACTACAAAGAGACTCAGAGGGATCATGAAGTTGTGGATAACTGGGTGATAAAAATGGCAGACAAGAGCCAGCATTAATAAATGCAAGTGATGCTCATGAAGGCAAAACCAGTCACAATCACACATAGATAGTGTTAAGCTTGAAAAAACTATAACATTCAGGAAAGAGGCCTTATTGTCATTTGGATGGATCTATTGACAATATCAGCTTGCTATTCAGAACTAGTCAAAAACTCATGGAAGATGTTTTGGATTAGTTGGAAATTTTAAAAAAAGCTAGCAAATTATTTTGTTATGTGATCATTTCAATCTTTGTTGGGTCTGAATCTTGAATAGTGGTTATAGCTTTAGCCATCTCCCTCTCAAAACCATGCAGCATCCAGAACCGTATCTAGAAATAGTGTAGACTAACAGGACAGATCAAATCAGGTCTATGGGGAATTTCTACTTGACAAAAATTGCATATTCTCTGGCCTTTAGTTTAGATAAACTATGAGGAATGGATCATATACAAAGCATGTAGAAAGTTAGATGTCTTGCTAAAAAAATGAATAGGCAACACTTATTCTTCATTTTTTATCAGAGTTTATTGTACAGCCATTGTAGAATCAGCAAAAGCTCTTATGTGGAACCCCTTTCCACATACATATAACTGGTCTTTGGAATTCATTGTTACAGGAGGAAAATATGAAGAGTTCAAAAATTATTAAGTAAATTCATTGAAGAAATGTCCATGTATTAAACATGATGTTGTGTCTGTAGCCTCCGGAGTGGGAAGTCTCAGAACCACCATCAACCAGATACTGGAGCCAAAGGAGAAATATTCACTGCTTTCCATACTCTTTTTCTAATCATTTGTCACAAGCCATGAAGAGCGACAGAAGACCTTTATCCTGGCCTAGTATGATGGTTTCCACATGAGGGATGGGCTGGGGAAAAGTTTTGCTAGAGACATATGAAAGTCCTGATTTCAAATGCACAGCAGTCAACCTCAAGAATCCCATCTGTGCCCGTGGCTTTGACACAGACCTACACCTTCCTTGCCACCTCTGAATTGCCATACCCTTTCTGGAGGCACAGGAGGAGCAACTGCCCTATGCATCACTGAGTTTCACTGAAGACTTTGAAAGAGGCTTAAGATGCTCATGGACCTTCCACAGGTCATTCCTGCTGACTAGATTTCACCCTATAGGAGAAGTTGCCATGCCAGCAGTGCTCAGCAAACATAGGATGTAACATCAGGTGGAACAACCTTCAGAAGACGTCTCTCTTTCGTGTATTCCCAAAGCGTTATGCTTTTCCAGCATCTGTGGAGAGAGGATAAGTTAAAGCAGGCTTTAGTATGTAAAGTTTAACATCATGGAGCAGTTTATTTTCTCAGTCTGATCATTTTCCAGCTGACTTACTGACATTCCTCAGTTTTATTCTTTGTGTCTACTTCATCTACGATGTTTACAGGAGTGTCACACAAACTGTATGTGTGTTTGGTTCAAACAGGCAGAAGAACAGAGTTTCATAAGCCTTTACTCCCGTACTTACTTGTAGAGTAATAGACATCCAGAACTATCATAGAAAAAACGATACTATATTTTGGAAGAGAAACTGTTTGTTTCATTTTACCTCCATCTGCTTTAAGTATTTCTAATAAACCTCTTGCCATAATATCTGAGGGTTAATAAGTACAAACTAAGTTTCACTTAGAAAGAGAGACGAGCTGTTTCACTACAAAGACCAGTGTAAAGAGCTCCTCTGCTTTTAAACATTTTGTGTAAGGAATTTTTGTTTTTTTCAATATTACTTTTTGATCACAACTTTAAACTTTATCAACAAACTGAAATCTGGAAGATTCCTTCTATGCCAAAGCCTAAGATGACAGGAATTTGATAAAGATAGAAGTGTTATAGCTTTAAGATAAGCATCAATCATTTAATAATTTATAAAGAAAAATCAAAGTTTTATGTAAACTCTGTAAACAGTTCTGTAAACACACTCTGTAAAGAGCTCTCAGCTGCTAAATCCATCAAAACATCAATCTCCTTCTATGGGACAGAGCATTGCTGAGCACTGCGCAGCTATGCCTTGAAGCAAAGGCAGTGTCCCACATTGTTAACTATACCACCAAGCCGAGCTCTCCTCTACAAATGAGCAGACAAGGACTGACAGATACTTTTTGAAAATAATTGAAGATTTCACAAGGGATTTTGCAATATACCCTAACATATAAAATTCTTTTTCTTCTTCAAGGGTCAAAACCTGCATTAGACTTAATCTGGAATTTAGGCTACTATATGTTGAGATTTTGTATGCTGACATTTTCTTACTGAAGACTTTCTTCTACTTGAACTTTTGTCTAAGATTTTGGGTTTTACAAGACAAACCTGTTCAGCCTGCATTCTCTGAGCCTTACATCTCCTCCAAACATACACGGATGATGTTAAAAGGAGTAAGTTTCATTGACCATTACTGATACTCAGACGTCTGCAACTTTAATGTCCATTTTCCTTAAATTGACTGTGTGTATTTAGTGCTATCAGCCACAAAGCAAAGGTCAGAGCTATTGTCCTATTATAACATGCTGGTCTATGTGATACATCTAAAAATAAAAATTAAATCCACTGATTTCTATGTATCTATTGCCTCTAAATAAATCTAGTAGACAAATTTATGAAAATAAGTAGTCTCAATTGTTTTCTCATCATTTATACTCTAATTAAAAAATAACAGGAAACTTTATTAGCTTTTTTTAAATATACAGAATACTTTGAAAAACTTTAAAAGAAAATGAGTAATCATTACTTGTAATTAGCCACGCCCCTACTATCCTCAGCATACGAAGTTATATGGAAACTGACAAAAACCAACAGTTATATTTGTTCCTATGAAGCTAATGTAGAACAAAAAAGAGTACTAACAAAGAAAGGAGAGCTTCATTTACAAGTAGGAGGGTTCTACAACCTGTAAAAATTATTATTTCTACCTCCCATCAGGACTGAATTTCAGTGTGTTTGAAACCCCAAGCTAAGAACATGTCAAAACTGTCTGTTATTACTGAAACTAACAGGCCTTATTCTTGAGTACTTGTAATTCCTTTTAGGAATTACAGTGGGTAAAGGACTTTATCTTGCCTTATGGCAATAGCTGTCATAAAGGAATCCTCAGAGGATGCATGGCTGCACATGAGGACAGACACGTCAATAGGATTTCCCTGTAAGCACCTGACATAGAATCTCTTTTTCCCATCACTAATACCACCTTATCCTTCTCCCTCTGCCACTTTGAGATTGCTGGATGAGGAAAGGAGAAAGCAGAGAGTTTTACTTCTAGTGACTTTGATGTTAGATCTTCCTGAGATGAAGAATCTTCCTATTGCTGGTCGAGATGCTAGTTTCATGTTAGCTCTGATTTGCACAAGTATGTGACATTTTCCAGAACAGGATTAGAGTTTCTAAGATTTCCTATCTAAAGTTTGATGCTGTTCAGGAACCTGTTTTCTTCTTTGCTGCTTCTCAGTTACAATAGTGTTGCTTCCTCCCCATAATCTATTTAGAAATTTCTTTTCACCTCCTCTTAGCCATTTTGTCTCTAACTGCTATCTAATCTTTTTGCTCACTTACTTCAGACACTAAGATAGGAATAATTTTCTGTATTTGTTGACCCTTAAAAGGTGAAGAAGTAATATTATTTAAGTAAAGTTATAGGCATTTTGACACATTAAGTCTTGAATGAAATATGACATCAAAACCTTGTTTGAAGCCTGTTTTGATATTGTTTTGAACACTCCATAGAAACAATTCACCAAGTACTTAAAACACAAATGAGTGAACATATTCAGACATAGAAAGAAAATGCTAGTCACTGCAGGAAACTTTTCAGCAAATTAGAAGCAAATAAAAGTTGTGATAGCATTCAATTTTCATGAAGATTTCTCTAGGCAAACAGAAAAGTGAAACAATAAAAAAGTAAGTAAAAGGGAGGAGGCCATTTGTACACAAGCACAGAAGTAGAAATAGTTATGTAAGTCAGGGTGCAACTGGATGACAGGTTTTTTCAGAATCTAGAAAAAGACTAATCTATAGTGACAAATCTTCCAATAATACTGGGGATGAATGGTGTTGCATCCTGGCAGTCCAAACCAGAATTTTCAAGATAACACAGTGTAGAGTCCTGCTGACATCGTAAGCCCTGGCTTCTCTAGAAAATTATTCAAAAAATGGCTGCAGTTAAAAAAACTGTTCCTCTTAGCAGTCACTATTTTTAGGAGTTGTTCTTAATTCTGTTCCATGTCTGTTGTGTTTCTACAGGACAACTTAGGTTCACATGGGGTGCATATTTTAAGCTCACCCACTGTGATTTTGACTAGGCCTTGGCATGCATCATTCTCAGATCAAACTCAGGACTATCATTTCAGTAATACTAACTGTGCTATACTAAAGAGATTATAAATCAGAATTACAACTTAATTAAAATAATACAATAAATACAACTATGCGGACAAACAACTGGTTTTAACCCACAAAACCCAGATGTAGAACCCAGCACGCTGGGGCAAAAACAGAATGGTGTTCATTGGCCCCCGTGCTGAGTCCCATGTGGTCCCCCTGAGTCCAAAGTAAAAGGAAAGGAAGATCTGTTGGTTAGAGTGCTGGTGGCAGTCTGGTCGAGAGTGGTGGCTGCAGTCTGGTTGAGGTTCTGGTCCTCCTCTGGATCCAACAAGTGGGCCCCGAAGTCCCAAGACCTCAAGGTTATGTACACTCAGGTTCGAGTGGGAATGCCTAGTACCTCCCCCAGGGCGAGGAGTTCCACCATGGGTGATTGTGAGTTGTGAGATATTTTTGGAATCCTTGATGTCTCATTAGCAGACATGACCCCTGTGTGTCAGGTATGCTCTGGGCAGCTGCTGCAAATGGTCTATTGTTAACAGTTCCTGGGAAATGACATAGAGGGTGTAGAATACACAGTTTGGGTTATACCCACACAGTGATGAACTGGTCCTGACTGCTCTAACTAGGATGCTAGCATGATACCCAAAGCTAATAAGATAACTGGAAATGTGATACACAGAAAGGGGCTTCTAAATGGCAGAATGCATCTACAATCTATTGCCTAAAACCGGAAAACAAAACCACTAACATCAGCTATGTCCATTTCTCAGTCACAAAGCACTGCATAGGAAGACTATTATTAACAGCTAAAAAAGTGTTCATTTTTTTCTGCATTCATGTTTTTAGAATGACTCCCTTAAAACAGTGTAACAATTGATACAAATAACCTCATATTTTATATGAGCTGAGGACCATGAATGTCACTGCAAATCCTCTTATGCTAACTCCAAAGAGCAAAGTAGGCTTCTTATCTAGTCCACTCATTATTGTCATGTAGCTTGTGTTGAATGCATGTGTTCTTTGAATGAGAAACCTTAATGCAGTGACATATGCTGCCAGCATTTTGATAGAATTTTGTAGTTTCAAGCCTCCCAGACATTCTGATAACACAGTATGTAATGAGAACGTTTCTAAAATAAAGTGTCATCAGAAAAATAGGTCACATGTGAAGTATATGTTTCCTAGGTTTACGTACTTTAAGGTGATTATACTCTGATGCAGAGACAGAAACCAGCTCTATTAATACATTTTCTGAACACACATTATCTAAACATATTGGTCCTAGGAGAAAAAATGTCACTTAGACATTTCTCAGTAAGAAAAAAAAAAAAGGAAAACATTCCCAAAAGAACAAAGATGTGTAAAATTCAAGCAAGAAAAATACAAGGAGAGATGATCCACTGAACAGGCTTTCAGGAGTTGACAGTAATCCAATTTTTGTAGTTTATAACACTGATATGAAAAGAACAGTGTTTATGCAGTCAGATCAATGACTATTAATCATAAAATGGAAGAATTTAAAGATGGAATAGTCCTGTTAGGTCATTCAGCCTGTCCTCTGCCCACACAGGCCCTCTCTCTCAAAATTATACTCCAATTCACTTCATAGCATATAGAATATAGCTCTACTGACATAAACTCCACTGCTTCAACTTTTACAGTACAAACTAGAATTACTTCTATTGTTGGAAGTTGTTTAGCTTTTTGTAAAATCTGTTGTTATTTAGTTTTGGTCTGTATCTTTTGTAACCTTTTTCCTCTCCACAACATGGTGGCAACAGCTGTTAGCTTTTTTTTTTTTTAAACTCATTTGGAATTTATTGGTATTCAGTTATACAATAAGTGAAATAAAAATAATATCCCAGACTTTCACTAATTGTTTATTTTGGTAGTACTCTTTCGGAGAGGAGAGGAAAGGAAAAGGGAAAAATTCATTGATAGCATTGCTTCACTAAAGTGATTAAATTCTAAGCTTTCTTTAACATACAGCACAATTCCATCACTGGTATGACATTGCCTATTTTTCCTGGACACTTTGTGTCCTGCTTCCTTAATAGTTAACTTATGTTAAGCTTGGTCTTTCTATTAAGTTCCCAATATTTCTGTATCCATTCATTCATAATGGTAGTTTTATTTTAAACTATGAACCCTTTTCAGTATAGAATGATGTACAATTCATAAAGATAAAAACATAGTATAATTTAAAACATAGATCAGGATCTTTGTCTTATATATAAATAGAATTTCAGTTTTTGGTTTTTAAATGCCTTGCCATTTTGATTCAAGTCACTTATGACCAAGTTTCCCACCTGTTTCCTGTTTTCTAAAAATATTTCGCTGTTCTCTCATGCTCAAGAGTTCTGTAGATTTCAACATATTAGAGTACTTGACCAAAATTTTCTCTTGTATGTCTGAACACTGTCCTTGGTAGATGTATTCTCTTTTAGAGAAGTTAGGTGACACTGAGAATTTGGTAAGCCACAATATGCAATGATATTGGTACACATTAATTATCTAATTAACCAGGACAGAAAAACCAATTATAAATCCTACTTCACTCTAAATGTATAATTATATTTTAGGACATAAAGTTGCTTTACACTTTTGGCCCTAGGTTGAAGGTCCTAAACTAATTATTTTTCCTTACTAATGAGTCAATATGGGCTGAATTTGACCTTCATTAATGGCTTAAATTCTTTTATCAGCTAGTGTTTGGTTATTGAGTGAAAGAAGGAAACATTTAGCATATAGGGTATGTGATTTTTACAGAGCTAACTTGGATTTGTTCTTGAGATTGCCTTGACTCCAGTTGCACGTGACATTGAAAAACCTTTTTGCTTAGCTGTGGCAAACCTTTTTAAGGCAATTAGTTAAATCAAATAGGGATGCAAGCTGAAGCGCAAGTGAGACTTATGATGCAGTGCTCATCTGCCCACTTTCCAAAAAGGTAAAGAATAACCTACTTGAACTACCAAGTTCTTTAACATATTTGTCTTATTTTTGTTATTTTTGTGTCCTTGTGCCCTAAGGACAAAATTAGTGTTCACAGAAGAATCAAACAGCAAATCTCCTATATGCAATGCACTATCATAGAGGTGATGAAGTAGCTACCAACCCATTTTACTTGGAGCTGATGTATCTACACAGGAATGTGCAGCAACACTAGATCAGGTTCGAAAGGCTCACAGCTCAATTTACTACTGACTCAGATATTACCACTATAACAACATGACTTCCAGTCTGTAGTACATTAGCCCTGGTAGGAAGCTAAACACCATATGGCTGATCAGTCATTCATCCCCACAGTTGGATGGGGGAGAGAATCAGAAGGAAAAAAACTTATGGGTAAAAATAAAAGACAGCTTAATAGATGAAGGAATTAAAAAAGGAAAACCAGAAGTGGTGCAAAAATCACCACCAGCAAACAGATGTCCAACAAGTCTCCAAGCAATAGCTACTTTCAAACAACTCCCTCCTATTTCTATTGTTGAACATGATGTTGTGTAACATGGAATATCTCTTTAGTCAATTTGGATCAGGTGTCCCAGCTGTGTCTCTCCTAACTTCTTGACCACTCACAGCCTACTCGCTGGGGAGACGAAGAAACAGAGAAGGCCTTGATAGTGTGAAAGACCTGTTCAGCAATAGCCAAGATATTTGTGCATTATCAACACTCTTTTGGTTATCAGCCTAAAACATAGCACAATATGAGCTGCTACAAAGAAAATTAAGTACCCAGACATACTCAGTACAAAAAGACCATATGACTGCAATAGCTAGTCAAAATATGTATGTCATAAGCTATCGTTAATTCTGGCAAGTCTGAACTTTTGAATCCTTTATACAGAAAAAATAAAATAGAAACAACTATTTTTATTCAAAGTTGAACATTAAATTTATTTTGTAGTATATAATGATCCAGTTTAATATCTCTTTATTTCTTTGGAAAAGCAATATTTTGGCTGAATACAAAAAAGTGATTCGTGCTACTTGCTTCCAAAGTTACTTTATTTCTTTCCAAGGTCATAATCCACTGTATGGATATCTCCTTTTTTTCTCACACTCCTTTCTTCGTTTTAAGTCTCCATGAGAAGTACAAAAATGTCTATAAAGGTATATTTTGCAAGAAAACAGTTGGAATTAGAAGCATGCATCTCAGGGACCTGTTTTTATTCTAGAAAGAAGGCCTTTAAACAGGAAGATAACCATCAAAATACATTATTTGTTATACCCAAAACATAGCTTTAAAAAAAAATATTCCAGAAAAATATATCATAAATATATTAGATATTACTAAAATATATTTCAAATGGTATTAATATTCTCATTTATATTTATAATTTTAAAAAATGTATCATCTGTCTCGCTAGCTTTAGGAAAGCAGACTACAATAGCCATAATATGATTCATTTTCAATACAAATACTACTGGTTAATTATAATGTGAAGTCTCTACTGGAAACAGAGTAATTATTTCACCGGTACTTATAATTCTGGCCAGCTTGACAATTTCAAATTTTTTTAAATTTCTTTTTTTTCTTTTGGTAACTGAACTATACTGTCAAAACTAGCTCTCCTTATTAAAACATGGAAAAAAACCCAAACTCACAATTCCTCATCAACTCCGCTTCTCAAAAAACAGGTTGTTTTCCATGCCGATTGCTCGAAGAAAGTTTAGACCATCTACCTTCTTATAGAAAATTCTTTACACATGACTCTCAAATCTAACTGTCCTTTGTGATTTCTGCTCTACATTTCTTCTTGTTAATAAATTTTAACATAGGTGCCCTATTTACATGATAAACCATGTATTCTAATAATGTGATTTTAGTATTTTGTTCCTAATCTCTCTTATCTGTCCCTACTGTTTTTCCCGCTCTTCAGATTTATGATGGTCGAAAGCAGCTCAAGTTATGTGCCTGGTCTATGCCTAAGGTACAAAATTAAGTCCTGTCTACATTTGACTTCTCTGCAGGTAAAAGAGAAGATGTGGCTTCAAACCAGCTGAGTTCAACAGGTTCAGAGCACAACAATGTTCTTAATTCAATTTTAACCTGGTTCAAACCAGCACAATATCTATGAATCTTGTCCAAAGTGATTTAAATTAAGTATGAAATAAAGAATGTCTGCTCTGATTACAAATATAGCTAGTGAACATATCTCTAGTCTGACTGCAAGACTCAGATTGATAAAGTAAAAAAATAAAAAACAAGGTAAAATAAAGAAAACCAGGAAAAGAGTTGCATGTCTCTTTGCATGTTTTTTGTATTTGGAAAGAAAGGAGGCAGAATAGTAGAAAGAGAAAGAGGAAGAATGAAAGAATGAAAGGAAATTGAAAGTTATTCTTGTGATCACATTACTAGAAGAAGAAATGGAAGATAAGAATGGTTAGAAAGCACCAAAGGAGTACTTCATGTTGTGAGTGAGAGCACTAGTTTACAAGGATAAGGAAAATTAAAATGTCAACTCAAGGGAGAATACAGATGATATTCCCTGTGCTCATTAATTTCAGGTCCAGTGCAATCCCATAGTTTTTTGAGGCTAAGAATATATAGAAAAGCTCTATAAAACCTCCATCGTATATAAGAAAGATACTACACATCTTCTGAAGAAATGTGTTCCAGCACCAAAAAGAGATTTTGCCACTTCTGGGCAAAAAGCATTATAAAAAGATCTGGGATTTGCAGTAGTTCATTGCTAGTTAGTAGTGTTTAATACATCTAGCTGCAAAACAGAGAGACAGTTCTCATTTTTTATTCTTATTTTGTGTGAAAATTATTCAGATATGTCTTGATTGCTTATCTCTTGATGTTACTTAACATTTTCTTTCCGTTGCAGTTCAGTATTTGTCCCCTTAAAGTAGGAATCAAGAATATGAGTGTGGTTTTTTATCCTAACTTCACAGAATTTTACTTTAATCTTGAGGGAAGGGCCATGGATGTTGTCTACCTGTCACCTACAGTAATTCCCTGGAGACACTGACTTCTCATGACTTGGACAGGAGCACTGTTAACTGACTAGAATCTGAATCTCCTTTTCTCCAGGCTAAATCACACAAGCTCCATCATAGGACTTACTCCCTAGACCCTTCACAA
>NW_016690206.1:3704873-3716911 GCF_001604755.1 Lepidothrix coronata | reverse complement strand
AAATTGCTAGCCTGAACAGCAGTAGAATTAAAAAAAAAATGAAGAATACCCTGATACTAATCCTACAAAAATTAGGACTGTAATCTGTGCAGTGCAACACTTTCAGTCTGCAAATCCTTGTAGTCTTAGCTCTACTACAGGTTGCAAATCATCTCTAATGACTGTAACATAGATTTCACAGCTATTAGACTAACTGCATCTTCAGCTGTTTCCTGGTAAACTATCAAGAAAATACTTCCATTAATAAGGGATATATCACTTTATGGATATTATGATCATGTAAAAGATTTGAAACCACTTTAGATTCCTTCAGAAAAATAGTCTATTAGAACTAACTGGACACAATTATGACAGCATGAGAAGTTTTGCCAAATTCTACCCTTATTTGCTGCCGTGTAAAGGTAGAGTCAAAGTGCATGAATTTACCTCAGATTTACACTTAGAGAACATAAACTGCACTTGATATAATGACAACAGGTTTCTTCCAAAAGGAAGGATTGGACAGGAAGGACCGCATCTTGCCAAGTCCAGCCCAGATAATTCCACTCTCTGATGCACATGGTATAGCTGATGGGTAGTCAATATTATTTCCCATACCCAAATTTAGCTCTTAGGAATTTCAGCTTCCATCAAATTGGTGAACTGAGTTGAACTGATTACTGTGCACACTTTTAAACAGTCCTGACTTAGTATATGTCATGTGCAGTGAATTCTGAGCTCTGTTCTAAACTAAGCCTGACATGTAGCATCAAAAAAATAGGTATAATTATCCTGATTTTATGAAAATGCATTTAATTTGCAACAGTAAAAGTGAAGCCTTCAACTTATCTTCAAAGAAAATAATTTTTTTCAACTATCCGATTTGCAGCCATGCACAAGTGACTTGGTTATTAAACAGGTTCCAATTATCAGTGTGCAATACATAATACAAGTGAAGAAACTTTGAAGAGAGAGAAAAAGAACATATTGTGTTGGCAACCTCTCAAATCATAATCTTTCTTGTGTCTAGGATATTTTAACACAATTTTCATTGCTAGTTAACATGATTGCTGCCCCACAAAGGTCTTGTGGTGCCTCAAAATTGTCAATGTTTTATTTCACTTCATCTTTAATCACGCTAGGACAACTCAGCTGCCGCAGGAGCACAATTAATATCAATGTAAAAACTCATCATCTCACATAAACTGAAGCAATGCTGTTTGACAGCCTTAAATACATAACAGGTCCTTCCAAAATATAACTATACAGGCAGCAAGGCATGATTTGGTTCATCAGGAAGCACAGTTTCAATTGCTATTGGCAGTACTCATTAAGTTTGGAGGGGCTACACACCTAGAATACCCAGCAGGATTTAATGTATTATTAATAGACATCTTGATTTGAAAGTCTAAGACAATCTAGTTAAATATACAAACAAAGAAGTATATAAGTGTACCTCTAGTACACTTTGGACAAAACTGTGAGGAATCGCTAGTTTCCATTCTTTATTCCTGATCTTTTTCATTAGTTCGGTGAAAGGAATACTGTCCTTTCACAGCAGATATAAACTGTCTATGTTTATGCAGCTGTGGAATCTTAAACTGATTTCAAAATCAAAAAAATGCTGATCTAGGTCAAATTCAGGCAAATCTCAAAAGTATTAAAAAGGAGGCTGCGATTACACTTTCCAGTCCTGATTAATTTATAGAGAAATTACTGAGCTATTACTGCAATTTAGAAACATATTGATAATCTTTAAGAAACAGTTTTCAGAAAGCTCTCAAAAATGTATGCTGTAATGGTTAGTAAAAAATATGTTTACAGTGTAATTTGTAAACTGCTATTTCCCTTCTGTATCTTCTTTCCTCGTATATATCAATGTACATCTCAACAGATACCCTTAACAAGGTATTAGTAACTGCTGAGATAGGCAAGCAACAGTGCTATCACTGCCCAGGGAACATTCTTTTTACCATATGCATGTCAATGAAAAATGTCTTTATTTCTTTTCTGGAAAATCTCTGGACTGTAAAAAGTAAGGCATGACTCTATTGATAAGCAAGTCAGCTTTCAAAATACTACATTAAAAGCTAAGCACAACTTTTCTGAAAGTTTGATACTGTAAGGATTAAAGTGATAGATTCTTTACCATAGTAGAACCCATCTTATTGGTTACAAGAGAGATGAATTTTAATAGAACATGAGAGCAACAAAATCATATGGTCCAAATACTAGCATGGAATTTGTCGTCAGCAAAAAAAAAGATGTTATGTTTTTAAATCCAAATGCTAAACAAAATGTAATACACTTCAATACATAAACACACTTGTGAATAATAACAATATCTATCACAGTACCCATCACATTAAGAAACTGAAAAGCAGTGTGTATTACAAGGATACTGAAACTCTTATTTTTGCACTGAAGGAGGTCTGACACCATGTTATGATTTTTAAAGCAATGCGTTTGAGTCCCAAAAAAACAGAATTTTATCTCCATGAAGCTTCATATAATAAAGCATTAAAATGAAGTACCTTTTCCCATTTTTGAACCCTTTTGGCTTTTACCACATTTCTGCTTCCCTTTTTTGTTTTTTGCCTTGAGATTGATTTGGATTACTTCTTTAAAGACTATAAATATACTTCATATAAACTAAAAGTCTGAACAAAATGTGCTGATGGAATGTTTTATGCCAAAACATTTTATTCTCCATTAAGCTATCAGCCTTTGCCATACTTGTAAGCACTGGAAAAAACAGCAGAGTGCTGGCCTCTTGTCAGGAGAATAAAAATGCTGATTGAGTGGAAACTTGGTCACAAGGTTGGTAAGAGGATTTTGGCTCTTATCTTGCACTCCCTTGCTTCAGCACTGGCACCTCACAGAGTCCCTATAAGCTTTGCAGTGCCAAATTTTGATTGTTGTCAGGAGATCTGATGCACTGAGTTTTTTGTGCCACTTCTAATAAAAAGAAAGAGGAAGGAATAGCAAGAAATGTTCTGAGGTTTCTAATCCAGATCAAATAGGGGCTAGAGTCATTTTAACCTCCCAGTCTTACTTGGAACACTCTGAATAAACAATAGAGAAATGGTCATGAAGTCAAATGACAAACTAGGTATCTTCCCTACTGGGAGAATCATCCTATTGGATGAATTTCAGTGGTGCTATTCATCTGAGTAACATACCATATCAGGACTTCAGAATGTAGCATGGTTTTATGTTCCAGTAGATAAAAAGATCTGATATTTCAAATAAATGGAAGAAAAAACTATTCTCAATTTTTGAAATAAGAAAATGCTAGAAACTTATTAATCTTCCCCCCCTTCTTTTATTTATAATTAATTATTGCATAGTTACACAAAGTTAAGCAAACTCCTCAGTTTTATTAGCTATTAACTCCTGGACAGTGTAAGCAGTAGCTTATTTGGGTGTCTATATTTTTATTTTTTACTGAAATATTGAGGAGTAACTCATATTGTTTGACCACTTGTTAGTACACTTTAGTGTAGTTAGTCATATCCTAGCACTGGGACACAGCATAATGGTGTTTAAATTTTTTGTACCCAGAATGTTCATTAATAAATGTTCTAACACTTAGAAATAATTTTCAATTTAAATACTATATAATCCCATAAAACAATGTCATTCAGTTGGCTGAAGTATACTTACAGTATATAACTCACTTGCTGATGATTATGTGCCTTGGCCCTGATGATCTCAGAATTCAATAAGTGATATGGAAGCTTTTTATTTCTACATGTCTGATTCTCAACCAAATTCTCTAGATGCATTAGACTGATAGATTAAGAAGAATTGTGTCATTTTATCTGCCTCAGAAATATCACAAAATATGGGATTAGACATTACTCAATAGTAAAGTGCATACTGCACTTGTTAACCCTTGAAACACTGGAGGAGACCTGGAAGGGAAAATGGAAAAATCTTCTTTCTAGATTTTCAAATCCATGTTTGAACTTCAAAAAGAACAGATAGGTGAGGGGTCTTACTCATTAGGTTGGACAATGCCTTCCATGCCTTGGGAAGCTGAGGAGCTGACACATGTGCCTTATAAAGAGGTCATAAGAACCACTGAAAAAGTACATTTCAGATTTTATAAACTGAGAAAGTGGGCAGATTTCAGTCCCTAAAATCTTATTTGACGTGCAGAGAATGGTGATCTGTGTATGGTTCTACAATGAAACTCTCCTGTACCCTGAGAGATAATTAACTTCTATTCTGAAATCCAAACGGCTCAATGGAACTCAAAGGTGTTTTAAAGAAGTTTGTCAGAAAGGGACTATATAATTAGAAATTATATTTCTCTATACAAAATTGTTCAAAATTTAAATCTGACAGAATTCATACCAAATGTTCAACTAGCTTCTTAATTATTAGAATACATTCTTTGATGTTGTGAAAAATATTTTATCTCTTAAATTATCTTTATTATTGAAAATAATCTCGATATCTGTATTGGTTGCTCAGAGCTGCTTCGAGTATTCATCACATTTTTTTTTAATAAATTTCTTTTTCCTCATACAAATTTGAACTACTTATTTTTTAACATTAATGCTATGTTTATTCATTAAGAAAATGATACCTTGAGAAATATCAAAGATATTTTCCTATTACCAAAAAATAATAAAGAGGAGTGAATCTGAGGAATCTTTATTCTGATGTGTTTCCAACAGATTTCTCTGTTGTTATTTTATGTCTCAAAGATCATATATAGAATATAAGACTAAGACCAATCATATATGGTCTTTGAGAAATTAAATAATATCAGAGAAACTTATGTTTTATTCTCTTTTACTGTAGGTTTTTTATTCTCCATTGTTTCATCATCAGTTGCTTACATAGGAGGCATTCCACATCTGTAATACACTTGGCATAATAATTTAGTATTCTTTGTGTTATGCAAATGTTCATCCCCTACATCCTTGCTATTTTGGCAGTAACCATTTTGCTCCCATGTGATCAAAACCATCAATAAATAAAAATGACCTTTTCTGCTCATCTAAGATGTAACGAGAGCAAAGTATTCAGTCTATAAACACTCAGGAAAAAAAATCTTATGATCCACAGTATGCCTTGTGCTTTTAATTTTCATGACAGAATTGATTTGTTATGAGACTTTTTATATCTGCAAAAGGAAACCTTATTCCTTGCAAGACATCTATTCCTCTATCTCATTTGTTAAAATATGCTAAGCTCCCAATAAATTAGACAGACACATGATTTCATGGGTTAGTGAGGGTGAAAATGGTAATTTTAACACTGTATTGTAAATTAATGATGAAAATCTTTTAATACAAAACCTCCTATATGTACTAAAAGCTCCTCAGTGTCTACTGAAAACAAATTTATAATGACTATTAAGACTAGTAATTAAATGCTACCTATGAACAATATTGACATTTCTGTTTTAAAATGTAATGGCAGTTCAAGATAACCTTAAAGCAGTCTTATTATAAGCTGGAAATACATGCATGAAGGTCTGCCTCTATAGTGGATGTAAGAGTATTACCATATTAAATCAGATACTATTGCCTCAGGAAAGAGCATGTTAGTATTATCTATGACTTTTTAAACTAAGTGACAACCTGATTTACATGGTATACAGCTTTATAGTAATTCCAGTTTAGTTAGGACCTTATCCCATTTCCATTAAAGGGAACTTAATCTCTTATGGGAAGCTTAAAGGAATCTGGATGGAATGGCAAGTACTAGGACAAAGCTACAAGGTAGAAAAAAATCTTCATTCAGAACAAATCTGAAACAAATCTGATAAAGCCTCAGTGCATACTCAAATGTGTATAAGGCATTATGATGACAGTTTATATATATATGTCCTTTAAGGGTTAAATTACAGAAATATAAGCGAAGAAGGAAATATGTAACAATTTAAAATAAAAGATTATATAGAAATTAAGAAGAAAGAAATTATGAAGAGAGACATTTGAAGAACTGAGTAGCTACCTGGTTTTTTTCTATTCTCCTTAGCAGGTCTTAAATTACAGAGCTTCACTCTGACTTTCTTTAACATATCATGGCTCCCAAATATTCAAAGCTGATCATGGAGAAAACACTAAAGAGGCAGTCAACTCTCTATCTTACCAGCAGTATCACTAGTCTGGTTTCTCCTTGGTTTTGCTGTTATGAAAAGCATCACACTCCACTATCTTAGTCGTTCAGAAAAACTGCTAAAAATATGGAACTACAAAGTGGCAATCAGGAACATTCTATCAAATAGGAAAAGACAATACTTTAAGAATATATTAATTAGTAAATAGGGAAAAAATTATGTTCATTACAGTCTTTCAGGGAAATGGAAACAAATAAATGTGAAAAAAATATTTATCTAATGTTACAGTACAAAGTCTTTGTATTTTTGGATTATCTGACAGCTAGATAAAACAATGTGTATATATATATATATGCTCATATTTATATATATATTATCTATCTATCTATCTCATATATATATAAAATACATATATTTGCATCTTTTAAATAAAGCATCTGAAATTTGCTTAATTTTTTTAAATGTTAGCACTTTTCAGTTTGTTTTGCTTCTTCTTGTTGCCCTGTGAATTAACTCTCTGGGAAGATTGTCATAAAGAATAGTGAGATACACTCAGAAGACTCCTAAGAGGGATAATCCAGGGTAGTCTTCCAGATATTTTCTTCCACTCCTACTTCCTTCACCCCACCTGTTGTCTACGTCTGGATGAGACTATTAGAATTCCTTCTACGAGGCAGGTAAGGGTAGTCAACAGCCTCTAAAGAACTGCCATCTCTGGTACAGTTATAAATCTCTGAAGTTCCTTCTGTTTATCTTAGGCAGTGTAAACTGAACTGCAGTAACTGAGATTTTTTTTCATGTGTTTTCAATGATCCCCTGATTTTGAACCCGGAAGTCTAACACCGACCTTAAATTTGTACAAGGCTTTGATAATCATTTTGCCCTTTACTTTTAAGTCTAAAATGTAGACGATAAAATCACGCATCAGAATACAAAATGACTACTTTTTTGTCCAGAAGGAATTTGCTCCCTATTGTACATGCAATTTGCAACAATTATGCAATTTGCTAGATTGATTGTTAAACATTTGGAAGTGGCTACTTTACATGGAAGCCCAATTCAAAACAATATATTGGTCTTGGACTTCAGTTCTGTGGAAATTTACTGCACTTTAAAAATGGCTAAAATAAACGCGATAAATGTTCACTTAAGATAAATGTCTAAGGAATAGAAGAACTGTAACAGCCTAAGGAACAGGAGAACTTGCTTTCCTATCCTCCAAATTATTTCCAATCACATTATAGTATCCATGAATTTAGTAATCTTTAGTGGATGTCTAAAAAATGTCCAATCTTCCAAGAGCACCCAGCATAAGCTAAATTTTTAACAGCCACATGCCTCAACAAATTTCAACATCAACAAGTATCACAGGTGTAGTATCCACTCCTGAAAAAAATATCTCCTTTTTTCTGTTTTGGATATAGTTGCTTTACCAGGATTTTTTTTATTCCTCCAATATTTAAATAAAAAAAATAGCTTTTATCCAAAGTCTATCTGCTTGTCTATGTTACTCATGGTTACAAACCGCCATAACTGCCTCAGGTACCTTTTTTTCAGGAATTAATAGTAGACCTCCCTCTTCCATCAGGTGAAGAGTCATTCATCATATAAAAATAATTATAAACTTGATAGTCCCTATTGTCTGCACTCAAATCTTTTAGATTTTTACTATGTGCTTGTGAGAGAAGGGGAAGAGAAACAAGAGAGCGAAAAAATGACAAATGCATACTGTAATCAATATATGAGTAGAAAATAGATATACATAGTAGTATGGTCTCTGTTTCAATTTATTTTCCTTTCCCACTTATTTCTAATAATGATTTATCTTTTTTTTTTGACTGCTCAACAATAGAATTTCCTATAAAATTACTGTGACTCCAAATTCTCGTCTTAATGGAAATGATCATTACATTTAGTATGCAAGTTAGGATTGTTTTTTCCTAATATGCATCTTATTATGTTCACTTCTGTTGAATTTTATTGACCATTTGTTGTCCTGTCACTCAGACTCAAAGAAGTTATGCTGTTTTTCACAAATAAGCTTCACCTCTACTGCCAAAAATAGGTTTGCTGTAGCAGCAACTTTATAAGTCCATTTGTGAACTTTTTCTCTTGCACTGTGGCTGCTCAGTTCTGTTACACTCTTCTGTGGCCAATTTCATTGAAAATCTTTAAGAAATTTAACTAAATAAAAATCACTTGTTCTTTTACTTCCTCAAGAAACAGAAAGTTTTGTGAATATTTACAAAAAAAAGAAGTTAGTTATCTGTAAATAAATCACATTTAAGTGAGTGTCACTAATTCTGTAATTTACTATAGTTTTACTAATTTACCAGCTACAAATGTTGCCTATGCCTTCCCTGAATCTTTTCTAAAAAAAGTGACATCATGTTTGTCACTCTCCACTTGCATTAAATAACTTTTAATGAGGAGATGACACACAACTGCTGTGACTCTATTTGGAAGCCTTGAATAAATACCATTCAGTTCTGATTTGTGCTAGTGTTTGTTCTGTTTGAACCACAATCTCTTCCATAACTTCTATTTCAGACAGTTCCCCTGAGAATTTACCCACCAGGGGAAATTCCAGCATGAGAATCTTCTCAGTTTCTTTGCGAATGCTATTGCAAAAGGTTCATTTTGCTTCTGTGTTTTATCTCCTTTGAGGGTTTTGGGGTTTTTTTGCACTTTAATCATCAATAAATCCTACAGACTGCTGGAAGGCTTCCTGCTACTGACTTGTTTAACAAAGATTTATTAAAAGTGTTTTTCCGTGTTAGCTGTTTCTCCAACTCTTTTTGGCCTCCTTTAATGCAGTGTTTTTGCACTTAAACTGGCAGTGTTTCTAGTCACCTTACTTCATGTTTCATTTTTTTATTTGGACTTGAGCTCAGCTTTCTGAAGGAACAGTTCTTGTACGTAACATATCCTTTCCTTCCATTTCGTCTCTCCTCTCTAAAAATTTTCTGTATAGGCAGTGTTGTTTGCCCTGTGTTTCCAATGTGGCATTCTACAGCAGTCTCCATGCCATTGAGCCTATTTTCTCATCTGCTTCTTAGCAAGCTCTTTTATAAGTCTCCCTTGTAGCCTAGTAAATATCCAAACAGTATCAGCATCTGAGGTGTATAATCACCAAATATTACGTTTTTTTCTATTTAGTAGTTGTCCTAGTTAGGACAGCTGAGACAGCTGAGTTCATCATGGTATGGGTGTAACCCGAAACTGCGTATTCTATAGCCTTCCATGCCATTTTCCAGAAACTGTTGTCAATAGACTATTCACACCCTCTGCCCATAGAGCCTGACTCCTCAGGCTATAAACTAGGTGTTAAGAGGCCTGTGAGATAGGAGGATGCTCTTGACCTCACACCCTTTGTGGAACTCCCCGCCCTGAGGGAAGTACTGGGCATTCCTGCCTGAACTGGAGGATATATAATCCTGGAGTCTTGGAACATTTTTAACCACTCGTGGGATCCAGAGGAAGACTGCAGCTCATCGCTCTCAACCAGACTTAGACCACCACCCTCAGCTGGACTGCAATCACCACTTTTGACCAGACTGCAACAGTTCTCCCACCAGCAGGTTTTTTTCCCCCTCCCTTTACTTTGGGCTCAAGCGGGGCCCAAGGAACACCACTTTGTTCATGCCCCAGGGTACTGGGTTATACATTTGGGTTTTGTGGGTTAAGACCAATTGTTTGTTTGTATGATTGTACTTACTGTATTATTTTAATAAATTGTTATTCTGACTTATAATCTCTCCTTTGAGTTGAGTTCATTTCCCCTGCTGGTTAACTCTTCAACCAGCACAGTAGTTAATTAGTGTGATTTGATTTTAAGATCTCTTAACACCTAATAAATACTCTTCCATCACCACTGTGGCCAAATTTGTCATCCTGATGTTCCAGTATGACTCTGACTGACAGTATTCCACCAAGTTTCCAATATGCCTACTATATCAATTTCTGCATTTGGGAGCAAACATCCAGTTTCCTAACCTAATTATTTAAAAATTTAACATTCATGAAGAAGCATGCACAATACAGTGTTCTTCTTTTGCAAACTATATTAGTAGGACTGTATTTTTATCTATTTAATTATTTACATTCTCTGACATGTATGTCTTCTAAGCATACCAAATTTCCATGTCTTCATTAATAAGAAAAGCACCATTTTAAGGCATATATCTGTATCTTTTTGCTGTTGCCTAATTTTCATGTAATATATATGGAAGATGGGAACAAAATCTTGTAACACCTTCTCTTCACATGTATGCAAATTAACCTAACTAGAAAAAAGTACAGAAAGTCTTCAATGTTTAAGAAAATAAGGAAATTCAGAAACATCTCTGAAAACTCTATTTTAATTTTCAAGTATTTCCAAAACTATTAGAAGCATCTGTGTGCATGCATGTTTATCAGTATTTTGATAGCTTTCCAATCATTACACTTTTAATAAAGCATCACACAGAAATTATTTAGTAGCAGTAGACCAGAATAAGAAAATTAATTTTCCAGTATCTTTGTCTATCTCTTCTAGGAGGAACGAAAACCTTAAGGGTAAGTCTTGCAAATACTGATATTTCTGCTTTCCTCTATTCTTCTTGTGAGTGCTGAAGCCAGTTCTACCAAAAGTTTAGGAGGAATTCACTTTTAGAAAAGTGAATCAAAGGTCTTGAAAATATTTTAAATAGAAAGAAGATTACTTAAATAAAACCATAAAGGTAAAAGTTATGAAACCTTTTTCAAAACCATAATAGTTGTTTGGTCTTAGCAAGCAAGTCACTAGGCTAATGACCTTGAGCCATTGTTTTAATTTATAATACTATACCAGTATAGGTCACAGTGGAATAGTGCCAATCATTTGTCTCTTATTTTCTAGCTCGCTTTCATAATAAAGCTAATACGTGACATCTCACAGATGCTAAGGCAATTTTAACAAATGTTCATGCATTTATAGTGGAAATTTCATATAGGCTGTCAAATTATATATTCAATAAGGTTGTTTTTTAATAAAATGTCTGTCCTTATTAAATATGCATTAAAATTAATAAAGGTAAAAGATTATGTACAGTGAGAAATCAGGCTGATTTAAGTGTGTCTGACAAGGCTCTAGAAAAAAATATCAGCAACTCAGTATGATGCTGCATACAGGTCATAACAAGTGTTAAAATAATAAACATTAAAATGCATTTAGTAAACAAATACATTTACTGAAAGAAACAGTTAATAGTTCATATAGGTTCATATCCTTCAACTAATATCCATAAGAAACAGAAACAAAACCAGGTTACTGTATGTTAAGTGCAATTATGCCACTGTTACATATCTTGCTATAACGTGATTCTTTAAATGATCTTACTACATCTCTAAAGGTAATTATTCGACTGCCTTTAGTAGATAAGGACCAAAATGAACTTGTAAAATATTATTACAGTAGTTATAAATGGCATAACTGTCAGTACTGTGCTGCTAATTTTGTCCAGGTAGTAATAATTTTTTTACCTGAACAACATGGGTTTTTCTAGTACGCTAATACATTAGAACATTAGTTGTTAAAATGAAGAAATGAAATACTGTCATGAATAATTAGTCCACATTTTAACCATTTTCTATAATTTCTTGGCTTTTGAAACATGTTGTACATGCACCACAGTAGATTCCCCTTCTATTGGGTCATTAACCACATCACTGCTTTGGGATATACAAAGATAGAGAGTTAATGCAAAGTAATTACAACAGCATGACTTTGCTGATACTCTGATATTGACTATAAGCCTTTACATATGGTGCACATGTGTGTCATTCAGTAAATGGTTTCCAATTTCTGTACACACACACCATTGTATCATTATTAGAATATTTTAATGTTGTGTTGTCCACTCTGCTTTTAAAATGTTCACTAAATATTTTACATTTGCTGAAAGAAAAAGAAAGAAAGAAAGAAAGAAAGAAAGAAAGAAAGAAAGAAAGAAAGAAA
>NW_016690206.1:3689684-3704568 GCF_001604755.1 Lepidothrix coronata | reverse complement strand
AAGGGTAAAAATGAGAAAGCTCAGGGGTTGAGAGAAGGGTAGTTTAGTAAGTAAAGGAAAGAAAAACAAGAAATACAGTTCAGTCTTCTCCAGGAAAGCAGGGCATCATCATGTGTAACAGTGACTTGGAAAGACAAACATCCTCACTTTGAATGTCCTCCCCCAGCTTCCTCATTCTTCCATAGCTTTTTATTGCTGGGGACCACCAAATCATTTTATAAAATATCTGAGATATTACATGATGGTCCTGTGCAGGGCTAAGGGTTGTACTCGATTATCCTTGTGTGTCCCTTCTAACTCAGCATATTTTGTGATTCTGTGTTATTTGAGAAATAGATAAGTACATTACTTATTTTTATGTACACTATTATTATTATTATTAAGTTCATTCGCTTTGTAAGTGGATAGCATTCTGAAGTAAGAATATTAGGTATCTGTTTACAAAATATTAAAAGAATGGGCTTTGATTAATTATAATATCTGAAATTAATTTTATTGTCCTTGCTAGCATAGGATTGAATTATGCAAACACATGGTGATATGGTTAGACATACTCACATGAATAGTTCCACTTCCCTAATTCTACGGGTTTTTGCCCATTCATTTCATAAATCAAGGGAATCGAAAAAGCATGTCTGCTGGTAAGCATGACTTAAATTTTGCATCAAAAATAAAGGTTATTAGTGTATTGCATGAAAGTGCTAAGCTTTATTTAGTCTAAAAATGTTAAAACAAAATTAATATTTATTGAAATTATTCTACAGGTAAAGAAATTTTCCATCCGTTATAGGCTCATGTAACACAAAATCTTGTTATGAACTTAAAAATAAAGGGTTTTTCCCTAGCATCCTTAAATAAAGCAAATATTACCCAGGGATTTAAATTCTCCTTCTTGCAGTCAGTTCGTCCAAGACGTTCTGTAATATTCTTTAGAGGATTATAAAAACTTGCCCAAACACAGCACATGGATGCTGCCCAACCGAATCCTTGGACAAAAACCTTCATTCTGTTCTTAATGTGACTTAGAATATTAATGTAACTTCACCTTTATATTGGGATAAGCTAATTAGAGGAACAGTTGTTAAGCAGCTTTTCTTTGCCCAGCTCAGGCAAGTCTACGTGATATTCAGTTTATTAAACGGTTATTAGTGAATCTGCCTCTGGTGTTTAGGAAAAGCCTTCCATCCTCTCACACTGTTGTTCCACTAACTCTACCTATGAATCACTTTTATCAGGTCAGGCTCAAATTGCATAGAAACCCTTTTCAGATCTTGCATTTGTGTGTGTTTCATCTTTATTTTTTTACATATAAATAAGATAGTGCCCTGGGCTCCAAACTAAAACAGATATAATAATTTTACCCAAGAATTTCCAAGGTATATGACACTAATCCCATATGAGAAACTGCTGAAACTTCCCATTCTAGTACCATAACATATAATTCAACATATATCTAATTTATGGATTAAGGAGAGGATAAGTTATTTTTAAAGTAAGGATAAATTTTTGCTTTTGTTTTGTCAATTAAGTGAGATGATGAGTCTGTACAAGTTTTCATTGTCATTAACAACCAATAGAGTTTCGGAAGCATTTTTTTTTCTCCCTGTCATTTCACAGGTCTTAAGTTATCTAATAGTTTGCATACTTTCACAGAAAAAATTGTTAGGGTACCTTGAGAGATTTTAAAACTAGCATGACTGAATAGTTTTATTTATGGTATTCATTGGTTCAGCATGAAACACAGCACATATTTAAATTGTACTCATTAAAGTGTCTGCACGTAAAATATTTAAAGTGAGAATAGAAAGCCCTCAACAGAAGTTAAATAGCCCTAGGGGAGGGGAACTATTGCTTGGATTTATTCAACCTATCAATCTTAAAAATATCCACACTCCAGAAGAATAAAGTGAGTCTATCAAACAAAATTCTATAAAGGTATATTAAAAAGAAAAACAGTGCCGAACCTACATATATTATTTATTGGACACTGATATTTTGTTTTGAAAAACATTAAATTAATTAACAGAAAAAGCCCACATTTTCAGTTCTTTCCTTTTTTGCCCTACCCTGCCCTACCCTACTGTATTCACACATAGCATTTTTTGCTTTTAAAACACACTTTCCTTCCTCTCTGTTGTCTCCTCACTTTTCAGACAGTCACAGAAAAGAAATTTGTTGCATCAGTTTACCTTTTAGGTATTTTCTATTGGTAAATTACTTGGAAAGATTTGATGGCAACGTGTTATTTTTACTCTACTTGTCCCTAAAACATGGAGATCCCATTAGAATGCAGAACTTTGAAAGATCTGGAAACATAAGATGCTGTAAACTCTCCATTATTAATAAGGAAAAAACATAATTTGAATTACTGGAAATAAAATCTCTGTATATTAATAAAAATTGAAACCATTATTTTTTTTCTCATTTTGTTTGCTTGGTTTTAATTGTCTTTTTTTTTTTACCTAATGAACAATATCTGTCAGAAAATTGTAGCTATATTTTTCTGTATAAAGGCCTTGCTTTATACAATTTAAATTTTCCTTAAATCTAAATTAATTTTACATTTTCACAATTTAAGCATTTGTGAAATGTTTTGCTAATAGGATTATATATTTGTTTTATTAGTTTGACAAGTCATTTCTTGAAAGCACAATTTTAATGCAAATGAAACAAAGTATGGCTAATTTTGCGTCAGAAGTATACACAAAATATACAATATACTAAAAATTTCCTTTGTCAAATTTATTTGGTATGTCAGTATAGAAAATTTTAACAATAATGTTTTGCTTTGTATTCTAGGGGAGAGTGACAGACCTGAAAGCAATACAGGAAAGAGTAAGATTAAGATTTTACATTTACTAGCATATATTGGAAATAACTTCATTGAACTTAAAACCACTAATCTGAATTTGGAAAGATTACTGTAAAGAGACAAAACATTCAAAGAAAACTGGAAAAAAAAAAAGAACTTTCCTTATCCCATTTTAAAGTTGGCAGATAGGTTTAGTTATTTCCCGAGGAAAAAAAAAGAAAGAAAAACGAGGCTTATCAATGAAAAATATATTGTGTTTCCAAGCATCAGTGATTAAGGACCTTGGAAATAAAACAGATGATCTGCCTTTTGTGCACAGTGTTTTCAAAAGTTGTGTCTTTTGCTCTTTACTTTTCATTGTAAAATGAGAGTAAATCCTTAACCAGGGTTTGACTTATAAAGTCTGAAGAGGCCCTGCTGACTGCCTCTAATGGGCCTTGCAAAACTGAAAGTATCTATCTCCAGTTGACTCCAATGTTTTCCCCACCCAGTTTTTCTCAAGCTAAAAAAAGAGTATATTTTCTAAACATCAGACTGAACAAAGGAAAGGACAAGCATATTTTCTGAAAATACTTTAAGAAATTTATTATAGATTGATGATAGTTGGTTATAGGAATAAATTTTTGGCAGAATTTACCAAATACCACTATTAAGTGGCTGAAAAGCAGCGTTACTTTAAGGGAATTTAGATGTCTGCATTAATGTGAACATGGACATGTATGAATACTGTATGAGAAAATAAACTGACTACTCTTTTGAGACAACTAAATGTTTGCACAGGTGATCACATATGTAATCTGATAGCGTCACTGGTTAACCCATATGGCTATTCTATACTGCAAGAAATTAATTACATTGTTTCCTTGGATGCTGGAAAGTATTTTTCGATTTCATTTCAGCGTATTTCATTGTCTTGCATGTTCATGGAAACTCTTAGCAAAAGGAACATCCTTAAATAAGTTCCATTTCTGCCTTTGCTCCCAAGACTACAACCCCTCTGCCCTTTGATATCACCTAGGCATCTTCAACATTCATATAAGTTTTATGGCAACATTGTTTATATCCTCCATTGCACCATTTTTACCAAAAATATTTTTTCTCAAAAAAATAATTTTTCTGTGTCATCTGTTTTCTCCCTTACTATTGAGTCTCCTTTTGCTGCAGCAGAAACAAGTGTTGCCTCTCTTTTCCCCCTGTGGAAGAAGAGTCATGACAGCATCAGCATTTATCTCAGGTAATAAAAACATTTTGTTGTTTTAAAAGCCTATGTAGATACAACCTCTTCTCAGATACAGTCTGGGGAATCCCTATATATATTAAGCACCAAACTACAAGAAATATTTCTTCACAGTTCTCTTTGCCTAGTACAATTAAACAAGATCACTATAGTTTTTTCCTTTATACAGTTCTACCACTTTTGACTCAAATACTCCTCCTCTATAATAGGTTTATTCTATTTATTTAAGAAACTGATTCCTTTTCTTTTAAATTGATCAGAAAAACAATTGTCTTTCTGGTCTGTAACATTACAGTATGATTTACATATGCTCTTTATGATTCTTGCATCTTAAATACGTGACTTTAATATGCTTATTAATAACTATTTCAAATCCTGTATCATACCCTAGTTGAATTGAATTTTTTCACATGAATTTTGAAAAATTGCCATTACTTTTTCAGTAAACCCCTTTTGATACAACTTCATACTAAAATTTACAATGCTCTTGTATGCCCTTTTTCTGTCAAAATAGAATTTGATATAAATTTTTTGAAATAGAAATAATGTTGAGAAGTTATAATTATTTTTATTTGAAACAACTGCTGCTAGCAAATTTGTAACAAAAACTTTTTCTTTTTTCTATAAAAATATTTTTTAATTTATTTTTAAGTAAAATTTATAGAACCATATAAAACCACATAATTTTCCAAATGGTTTTCTCTACTTGACTGTTAAAATTTGAGGTATTATAAACTTTGTGGAAAATTATGAAAAATGAGATGTGTAAGTTGCTCTGTTTCATAGAAATGAATACAATTTGCCATATAACATCTCCCACTCTACTCAGGTTGTACCCGTAGTAGTGTCCAATTCTGGTCCTTACAATTCAAAAAGACGTATACAGAACTGAAGAGGATCCAAAAAAGGACCACAAAGATGATCAAAGGGCTGGAGACCCTGTGCTACGAAAAAAGATTGAGGGATTTAGGGAGGAAAAACATCTCACGGGTACCTCATAACAGTATTCCATTACTTCAAGGGTGGCAACAAAAAGGACAAAGTTCTCTTTCTTTTTGTTCTCTTCTTCACAGGAGGAGAACAAAGGCCAATGGGTACAAGTTATATCTGGAGATGTTTCATCTCAGTATAAGAAATTTTTTATTTTTTTTTACAGTGAGAACTATCAATCACGGGAACAACCTCCTCAGGGATATGGTAGAGTCCCTGTCACTGGAGGTTTTCAGGATGCAGTTTGATAGGGTGCTAGATAATGTCATCTAGACTATATTTCACACAAAAGATTTGACTAGATTATCTTTTGAAGTTTCTTCCAACATGGATTGTTCTATGATTCTATGATTATACAATCATACAGCTTGATATTTAAAAAAAAATTTAAAGTTAGAGTAAATGTTTTAAAGGAATAATTAGAAGAATACTTTGTAGTCAACTTTACAGACCATAAAATTGTGCTATAAGAAACCCAACTATTTATACCTTGTGAAGAAAGAACATGGATTAACCGAGCGGTCTTTGCAAATACGCAAATATGAACATTAATATACTTATCAAAATCAAGAGGTGCTGAGGGTAACTAAGCTTCGAGCATGCATCCCTTCTATCTGTTCATGAGAAGTGGTTAGTAAAGAAATGGATATTGCTTTTCATACTGTAGGTCATAATTCAGCCTCTTTATCATTAGGCCTCAGGAAGTAATGTACTAGTGAAAAGAATACATTATATTCCAAGAAAAGAGTAGTTCCTCAGGAATAAGAATGTCATAATTTGAGTTAGTACCAAAAAACTAAGCACTGTGCTGCCAAACATATATGAAATATATAATACATATAGCTAATAATATGGGAAGGTGAGTTTAGACAGGTACGATAGATCAATCCCCAAATATAATCAACAGTTGAACATGCAAGTGTTGCTTATCAAAAAGTATGTTCAGTAGAATAGCTATACACTTTAGCTCTGGTGACTCTGTATTAGTTTTTCATTTGCCATTGTTTTCCCCAGTTTTCCAGATAAATGGAATCTGAAATAACAGCAGATTTTTTGAATTTCATTGCAGTTCATAAAACCTTCATTCTCTATCAAACATTTTGTTATTTATTCAATTTAGAAAATTATTCTGTTCTAAAATTGCCAAGGATAAAAACCTGTGGTGCATCAAAGGATGCTTAAGAACCAATACGCTAAGGTTACAAAACTGATTGATATTATATTTGTTATGAGTTTTATTTGATATTTTGTTGAGATAATGTGACCTATTTGTTGTCATATATGACAAAATGAAATAATTTCTAACATGTTCTTAGTAAAATATGGTATTTCACAATGTTGACAGAAAGGCTGCATAATTTTAAAATAAAAAGTAGGCAATGATTTGTACAATGTGGAGAAAAAATTACAGGACTTCGAGCATTAGAATGCCAGTAAACAGAAAGACAGTCTTCATGCAAATATATTAGATATTTCAGTAGATTATTTCTGAAAGACTATGTGTTTCCAGTGTCCTGGAAGAAACTTTATATGATCAGGTTATTTGCAACTAAAATTGTCCTAATGCATTCCTCTTACTTCTTATCTGTCATTACCCCCAGGCTCACAAAGCTTTCCAGTCATGCAATCTTTTGTATTGCTTTAATCTTCTCTTCTATCTCGCATTTCACCACCATTTGTTAGATCTTAAATTTTTTCCTTCCATATCCCCGTAAGCTGCTTGTTTGTCCACTCCAGAATAAAAAGTTATATCCAAGCACTTGTTAACATTTTGTCATGATTGTTTTAGTCTTCTCCTTGCTGAACTCCCTTCTTTCATTCTGTTAAAAACACCAATGGCAAAGTTACTCTTTGACTGCTGTTTTGATCAGATTTGGCTTTTTCTCAGACTCTCACCAGCATTTCCACACAGAGTATGTCATATTCAGGCTCCTAATGTTTTTCGAGTTTTTTGTAATTTATGAGTTTGGTCTTTTTCTTCAGCATTGTCTGGTTTTACTTCTTCTGTAACTCCATGCACTGCTTGCATTCCTTTACCTTTTGATTTAAGTCTCTGCCTTCTCTGTTGCTTATTCTGCCTTTAGCTGGTCTGCTAAGATTTCAACCTTTTCTTTTAAATGCAAAGTGCTCTCTCAAAGAAAATGTACATATGTAAAATCTTCTTTTAGAGAAATTCTGGTTGTTATTACTAATCAAATATAACAAAGGATGGCCAATCTGACATATATGTCTACAATGAGGTGACTAGTGGATGATGAGAGAGCAGTGGATGTTTTTTATCTTGACTTCGGTAAGGCTTTTTACACTGTCTTCCATTTCTTCCTGATAGAAAAATAATGAAATTAGGTCTAGATAAATGGAAAGGGAGGCAAATTGAAAACAGACTCAACTTCTGGGCTAGTGACAAAATGTCCCTCTGGAGGCTAATCTCTAGTGGAGTACTCCAGAGGCTAATACTGAAGCCCATGCTCTTTAACATCTTATCAATGACCTGGACAATGGGACAGAGCAAAACTCACCAAGAGTGCAGATGATAGACCAGATCGGTGTGCTCTCAGAGGTATGGTGACAAACTGGAGAAATGGACTGAAAAGAACCTCGTTCAGTTCAGCAAAAGGGAATACCAAGTCCTGCTCCTGAGGAGGAATAACCCAGGCATTGGTATACGCTGATGAACGACCAGCTGGAACAGAGCTTGCCAAAGAGGGATCTCAGGGTTGTGATCCTGTTGCAAAGAAGGCCAGTGACTGCATTAGACAGGTGTGATGGGTTGATTTTGGCTGGCTGCCAGGTACCTACCAAGCTGCTCTATCACTCTCCTTTCTCAACTGGACCAGGGGAGGAAATACAGGGGGAAATGAAAAAGTACACAGATTGAGATAAGAACATGGAGATCACTTACCAATTTCTGCCACAGGCCAAACACACTCAAATTGGGGAAATTAATGGAAATAAAACAAAATTAAAACACTATCCCCACACTCCACCCTTCTTCCCAGGCTCAACTTCACTCATGACTCTTGTACCTCCTTCCCTTCTGTGGTGCAGGGGGATGGGGAAGAGGGACTGTGTCAGTTCATAAAGCCTTGTCTCTGCTATCTCTTCTTCTTCACGCTTTTCTCCTGCTCTAGTGTGGGTCCCTCCTACAGGATACATTCCAATGTGATTCCTTCCTTGTAGTTCCTCAAGAACTGCTCCAGCATGGGTCCTTTTCATAGGTTGCAGTCCTTCAGGAACAGATGGCTCCAGCATAAATCCCCTACAGAACACAAGTCCTTCCAGAAAATCTGCTTCTGTGTGGGCTTCTGTCCATGGATCCCAGCTTCCTTCAGAGCATATTTACCTGCTTCAACATGGGGTTCTTTATGGCCTGCAATATGGATATCTGCTCTGCTATGGTCCTCCATCGGCTGCAAGGGAACAACATGCATCACCATGGTCTTCACCACAGACTGCAGGAGAATCTGCTCTCTTGTCTTGTGCACCTTTTCCCCCTCCTTTTTCATTGTGCTTGGTATCTTCATGGTTGTTTCTCTCGCATATTCTCATTCCTCTCTTAGCTCCTCCACAGCATTTTTAACTATTTCTTAAATACATTATCACTACCAACATCAACGATTGGCTCAGCTTTGGCCAGCAGTCAGTCCATTTTGGAGCCAGCTGAAATTGGTTGTCTGACATGGGGACAACTTCTGGTGTCTTCTCACAGAAGTCAGCCCTGGAGCCATTATGTCTACAAAAAAAAGTTGCAATGCAAACCCAATTGAAAGCAGTTCAAGGGTCAAGTTCTCTGTCCAGCCCTGGTGAGACACATTTGGAGTCCAGGTCTGGGCTCCCCAGTGCAGGAGACATGGACTTACTGGCGGGAGTTGAGTGAAAGACTACAAATTTAGTGAAGTAACTGGATGAACAATCATATGAGGAAAGACTGAGTGAGATGGAACTATTCAGCTTGTGTAAGAGAAGGCTCAGAGGGAATCCCATTACTGTGTCTGTATATCTGATGGGAAAGAGCAAAGAACGTAGAATCAGAACCTCCTCAGTGGTGTTCCATGGCAGAGAAACTGGCAATGGGACCAAAATGAAAGATAAGGCATTCTATTTTGACATAAGAAAAAAAAATTATTGTGGAGGTGATCAAACACAAGAACAGGTTGCCTAGAGAGGTTATAAGGTCTCTATCCTTGTAACTATTTAGCATTCAGTAGACCATAGCCCTGTGCAATCTGCTTTAGTTGATTTCCATAGCCACTTTCCAACCATTCTGTGTGGTTTTATGTGAAATTTACTCCCATATTTGCTCCCACACCTCCTTCATGATGCTTTTTATTTAGTGTGTTATTCTTTCTCTCCCTGTTGTCTAACTATTTGAAGTTTAATTGTTATTTTGCTAGTAGAATCAATAGCAGCTAGATTCCTTGGTAGGTGATTTTGAAAGAATTGTTTCATAACTTTAATTTCTAAACTCTCAGAGTCCTGTGATTACTATATCAGTTAATAATAACAGTAATTCTTCCTGACAAGAGCAAACAGGCCGTAATGTTGGCTTCTGTTCCTTCTCTAGGATTTTCTGGCACAACAGTGTTTTTTAACAGTCAAGCAGTCAGGCATTAGTAAAACTGTCAGGCATTTGTTAAACTTTAGCCCCTTTGCCATTGTATTTCCATTTGCAAATCTTTGGTGTTTTTGTCGATAATAGTTGATAAGTTGCTGTAGTTTTAGATGAACAGTCCAAAGGTCTGATTCTGCTTTTAATTTAAACATCAACTCTTTCTGAATAACTTGAACTGCCTGGTGCTATGACCTACAGGGAAGAAAAAAATTTTGAAAATTAATTTTCGTAGTCAGGTTAGTTTAAATAGCAGAACCTCCTTCACAAATATTAAAAATACAAAAAAATTTTATAATTTTCACACAGACTGAAAAAATAGTTGGGCTTTATGGAACTTCCTTACAGGTCTTTGTCATACAGTCTTACTGTGGTAAGAGAAGTACAAGAAGACGAAGAATTGTTCTCTCCTAGCTCCTGGACCTGTAATCCAACTGCATTTTGTAGTTCTGACTACAGCAATAGATAAATTTTATATCTATAGATAGTCAGGAAAAATATATGCATGTTTACTGCTCAATGTAATGGAGGTTTATTGAGGATGTGCAAGGGTTTATATAAGCTCTGGCGTGGAAAGGGTCAGAAAATGGGGTGGAGCATGAGACAGACAACCAGGGGAAGGAATAGGAGTAAGGACTCGAGAGAAGAGGGAGGAACTGGGAAAGGAAAAGACCAATGGTAGCTCTCTCCTCACTGCAGCTTTTTCAGCCAATCAGAGGGAGGAGTGGGGAAAGCAGGGGACAGACAACTCGAGGCATGCCTGGGCGTGCCTAGGTAGTACAGCTGTAGGGGTAACATACAATGCACATATTTGAAACCACATAAGAACTGTAAAATCCATATAATAAAGTCCTTTTTCAATTGTTGTATATCTTTTTCCACGCCTGGAACTGTTCTCACTCTGATTCCTGCTCCTCCACACACACACATATACAAAAACCCAACCCCAAAAGCATACAATTATTTTTCTTATAACAATAATTTTTATTTTCTTTGCAAATTTTACTCAATCAATAAATTAGAAATTAAATATATTTTTCCCAAATATATTTGATGGACGTAGCTGGTATTTGATATATTTCGGTCTCATGACAACAAATGTAGATAGGAAGAACAACAACCTTAAAAGCACAGAGACAGACCCTCTGACAACTGCTTCACCATGGATTAATATTTTTCTTTAATCACATAATGGAAATATCAACAGGTCCACATATACAGGATCATTTGCTGTAGAGAGGCAGGGCTTTATAAAAGGCAACAAACAAACCCCATCATGTAGGCCAGGTGTAAATGCAGTGGTCTCGTTTTGACAGGTCCTGAGCATTTGTTTCTTCCTCTGAAATGAGCCAACGCCAACATGTCCAGAAGTCATCCTGGTTGGTACTTTATTTTAGACACATACGTGTGAACACTGGCTTTCTTAATTTTTCAAGTAACAAAATGCAGGCTGAACTTCTAACCTTCATTGGTCTGACAGCTATGAGCATACAAATGACACTGTGATTCTTGAGCATAGATAGGCATCATCCGTGAGCACTGGATTATTTATTAGAGTTAGGATCCAAGACAAAGAAAATTAGAAGAGAAATATTTTGATCTAGTCACCATATTAAAAGTTGATATTTATTCCTCATTTAGATCAAAGCAATGTTGCAAAAGGAGGACAAAGACCTGTAATATTTTCAGGAATACAGTATGTGTTTTTTAAAAAGAAGACTGTGAAAGTAGACAAGAATAGTAAGATTTTCCACATCTTTAGATTTATTTGGCATATTTTTAGGCATTAAGATGAAAACTGATACTTTCAGAAGAGCAATGCTTTATAGGAATGATAGGATTTCAGTAAAGAATTACTGTTGCTGTGAAGAAAAAATGTGTGCAGGTAAAGAACTTCCCCAGAATATTATGAGGTGACATGGGGATACCCTTGTCCTAAGTAAAAGGTTTAAAACTTATAAGGAACATGGAGTTTAACTTTTGCAGTCTAAAGTAAAGATTATTTAGCACAAGGTACTTCAAGAGGTTTCTCAGGAGACCAGTCAAAAATCACTTCTCACTAGCACAATACCATGCTTATAAATGTGTCTAAAATAAATGAGAATATGATAATCTGGAAGGGAGGTTTCCTGTTTTTCACCTTTTATGACTCAAATTCCGTATTAAATCATCCTTCTGAACCTTCTGGTGTTATTTTTTTTTTTTTTAATGTGTTTGTAACTTGTTTGGTATCTCTTCAGAATATGTTGATGATAATCTGTTTTGATCAGACTTTTATTGCCTGTGATATGTTCCTATGCCCCAGGTAAATTAGAACCATATTCATCATGCAATTTCAGGATTGTGATGTTTACAATTACGAGTCAGGTCTTAATTTTACTCTATACGAGGAGTTTTGCTTACAGCATTCATGAAGCTAATCTTCACAAGAATATATGTGGAAAATCCTTTGCAGAAATTCAGCATTGGAAACTAATTTGCTAACATGATCACAGAGAAAATGAATTGCGGAAAGATCAAATATTCTGATGGTTATTCTTGTCTTTCCTATTTAACCGATAATGAGCTATAGACATTTTAACGTCTTTTTATGCCAAACAAGTGTTTCATCACATACAGACCACTTACCAAAATAATAATAAAAAAATTTTTAGTCACTTGGGTTCATATTGGTCTCTTTTTAAAAAGTTTGTAAAATTCAAGCTGGGTGAAATCAAAATTGTTGTCTACTAAAAACAATTATGTTGAAGGTACTTGTGTTGTTTATCCTTAACAGGGAAAAAAAATGTCTTTTATCGCAATAAGTTCAGACCAAACCAATGTCTGTTGGAAAAGAAGGGCTAGTTTCACTATCCCACACAACCATAGTATCACTTAGAGTCGCTGAGCATTAAGGGAATAAAAAATACTCAGGCTGTTAATTTTGTAGGGCATCAAGATTTTTCAGCTTACCTCAGGCAAGCCATTCCATAACAGACTTTTTTATCTCTGTCTTAAAGGGGTAAAACCAGCTTTCCACTGCATTTATATTTACTCTCCCTGGTGCAGAGGTGACTATTTAATTTTATAACTGTTCCAAAAAGCTCAATGAGAATATTACAAATCTTACCAGGCACTTAAATCCTCTTACTAAGAATATTCAAAGGAATATGTTAATATAGAGAATCAGACAGTATCTGCATGTATAATATAATTTTACTTCTAAAAAATATAATTTATGATATTTAAGATGATAATTTAATACTTTTTTTATTACAATGAAATGCATAAAAAACTTAGCCCTTAATATGGTGAGTCTCTGGAGTTAAAACAGTTTCTTATGTTACAGCATTTTCCATTCTTTGTAACAATGGACATAATAAATTGTCATGTTTATAACCTGTCACTGCATGAGCTCTCAGCCTATCAAACAAAATGTAGGGGCTTTCAAGAAACATTGAAGAGGTGGTGGGTGTTAGTATTTCTTTAGGTGTTAATGTTCATTCTATCACTCTCATTAATGAGTAGGTGGCAAACCATTTCTTTAAGCTGATTAGTGGCTATGGTGAGTGCTATGTAGTCTAACATACAGGTATAATGATATTGTTCAAAAAACAAGATTTTATGCCTATAATAAGAGAGTTGTATATATGTGTGCACAAGTTAAGAATGTCCTGCTTTCAAACATTTTTAATACAAATTATTTTCTCTAACACTCATAATTCAGATTTAGATCTACATCTGCATTCAAGTTTTTCATGCCTAGACTTCGCGAATGAAGACGTGAGAAGGATTCTATCCACGCTTGCTACAAGCAAGCTGATGGCTGAAAAGGCCAATGAGAGATAGACAAGTACAGTTGCAAAAGGCACAGTGGAAAGTTTCCTTGGGCAGTATTGGCAAGATACGGTTCTTTCTGAGTTGTCTTTTCTCCTCAAGAATGATTCTGCGTGTGTTCTCAAAAGAAGCAGCAGCTATAGATGGTGTGTCTCCCTGTCTCCCGATTTGAGGCCAGAATAGACCAGTTATGTTGATCAATATGGCCAAAGCTGAGATGTTGTTTCAGGGAGTCCTTGTATCTCCTCTTCAGGGCTCCTCTCTTGTTGCAGCCACTGGGAAGTAGTGCCTTATAAAATATTCTACAAATGACATATTGGAGTTGTTCAACATCAAAAAAATTACAGGACTGACTGACTCAGTAAATTGAAATGAGTAAATACAAGTTTAATTTATACTTACAAGACCAAATTCTAAGCACACATTTTTGTGGCTTCTTTTCTTCTCCAGTGTTCACATTTGCCGAGTTCTCAGCCATTATATTCTTTAATAAAATGTATCTTTTTATGACTGGTTAAGCCAACAAAAAAGGTAAGAGTAAAACCCTACTCTAAAAGGTTTTGGTAGATGCCTCTGATTTTTTGCTTTTATTTTTTACTCAGCTTGTACCACTTTGATGTAAGATACTACTAGTTCTTGTAGGTTTGCCCATAAAAAAAAAATGGATGGAAATAACTTGGCATTTATGCATTTCCTTTTGACATTATCAGGGTTAATTAAATGATAACCTCTCCATTTCTGGAACATGTGAGAGGTAATAATGTCACCTGGGCTCATAACCAGAGAAGCTGCGCAAGGTAATGTTTACTGCTATGTGAAATGCTCCAGTACCTATTATGCATGTGATTTAGAAAGAGAAAGAAAACCAGAAAATCAGTCTTAAATCGTATCAAAGTGGACTATGAAATGAGAGGGATAAGAAATATATTAGTACAGCTGTATTCAATAGCAACATAACTTCAGATAGTACCATTCAGTAGCTAGGGTCGAAGGCTAAGTTTAGCGTTGCCATCCTCCAAAGAGAGGTATATCTCATATGAGTAATCCCTTTATAATGAACAAGAAGATATCAATAATTCCACTTTCAGAATGCTTTATGTTCAAGAATGAAAATGTTTCCAGTATTAAGCTTCATAATAATTGAGTCAGCACTAATGCAAGGTATGGAAGTTAAGAACTAATTTAATCATTTAAGTAGCTGGATATTGAGAAATGATTCTTTACTGGAACAGTTACATTGCTCAGAATCATATGATGTGATGGCAAGAAACAAAAAAATCCTAGGAATTTGCATCCCTAAGTTACTGCTCTGAGTCTTGGTTTTGTTTTTTTTTTGTTTGGTTTGGTTGTTTGTTTGTTTTTTTTGGGTTTTTTGTTTCTTTTTTTTAAGACAAAAAAAAAAAAAAAAAAAAAAAAACCC
>NW_016690206.1:3585782-3689674 GCF_001604755.1 Lepidothrix coronata | reverse complement strand
TTTTTTTTTTTTTTTTTTTAAAAAAAAAAAAAAAAAAAAAAAGAAAAAACCCACCACCACCAAACCCAAACTATCCTAAATAGAATTTAAGTGTGTTATCACAGATAAATATGTTCTAATTTTAATGTTCAAAACTGATTGAAAAAGGAGAGAAAAGGAGATAGTGAGGAATACTGTAGAGGGGAGACATAATAAAAATGAAGTATTTTATTGCATTCAGATTTTGGAAAGAAGTGATGAATTTTAATGAAAATGAGCATGGGAAAATATGGTTGTAAAGCAGGAGCATTTTGTGAGGTAGTGGTAGCTGACAGAAAAAGGGAAAAATAAAATATCTCTGCCAGAAAATCAACTGAGCTCTCTAAAATTGTTGGGAAGCAGTTACGATCTGCTGCTGGAGGAGTGGCTGAAGGTATTCAGTCTAATCACATAGAATTTGAAAGTGTGGCCAAAAGTGGACTCAGAAAATATTGCAGATATGTCAAGAAAGCCTAAGGAACTCAAGTATCTCCCAAAATACCCAGATGGTTAGGAATTTACACCCTTGTGCCCCAATTCCCATTGTGATATAAAGTACTGTGAACTTTTTATTCAGACATAATTAAAAAGCCTACAGAGAAGTAAAGCTTTCTGTATTTAGGGAAATAATGCACAGGAGAGAACACAATTCCTTAGAGGACTTCCAAGGTACAGATGAATTTCACAGCACTCTAGATACCTGCTTAATCTGCTTAATTGACAAGGTGGGATCAGGCTGCACTAAGAGACCTCCATTCATAAGCAGACTGGTGAGAGTTCCACATGTGAAGAAAATTGAATGTGGAGATATAATTAAGGGCTATTCATAAATGTCATGACACAATCAAAGTGACCTAAGATATACCTGGATTATTTTTGTGTTTATATATTAATAATTTAAAAAGTACACATTCAAACACATAGCTTTTGTTATTGTGGTGATGGTTGTTGGTTTTTTGTATTGCCTTTTTTTTCCCCGATAGTTTTTACTCTGGGGTTTGTTGTTTGGTTTTTTTTTAAACTACCCTGTTTTATTAATATTAGTGTTCAATGTACAAATCCTTTATTTCCTTAAAGAAATAAAATCTTCACAAATGTGTTAATATACTTCTTTTAGGAGATGAAGAAGCAAATAAAAAATTAGATTTACTTATTGTGCAGAAAAATAATGGGCAACATAAACAGATTTTGAGGCTTGCTTTGTTTTTTTCATCCTGAAATCTGATAGCTCTTCTAAACCTTATTTGTACTATGATAGATGACACTTTAAAGGAGATATCTCTATTTTCCCTCTAATTAGAGTAACATTTTATATATATATATAATAATTTATATATATAAAATATATAATATATATAAAATCATAAATACTACTTCAGAATATTTAGATAATATTATATCAGTGAGTGAATTGACTTGGGAATTGACTGTCTTTGTACGGATTTAACTGAAGCATATCAATACTTCTGTGACTCTTTCAGGGCCTGAGCTTTTCATGAAAAATTCCTAAGCACATACTTGCCTACCATAACTATATATCTCACCACTGTGTATAATAAATAAATCATAATGGTAACACACTTGACATCTCTAATTTTACACTAATTATATATTTAACATATTGTTTAAAAACAAATACATCTGTAGTTTATGTAACTCACACTATTTTTACAAACCAATACACCTGAGATACTGGCTTTCAGATTTTCTGACGGATATCTCAACTGGTCTTATCCTACACAACAATAAAGGAATTTGTTCCTTTCAGATCAATTTTCCTCTTACTCCCACCTCCCTGTCTCAAATACTACATGTGTTTACAGTAGTATGTACATAACATAGTTGTGTTCTGAGAGCAAAAGACATAAATGCAAGAAGCCATCCATCTCTGTCTAAGAAGGAATTAAACAATTAAACCCTGACTATTTTATCTGCACTCAAGGAATAAGTCTCTCAAATCCTCACTGTATGAAAAAGTTACACAAGCTTCGTTGATCTGGAGAGTCCTCAGCCTGCTGTACTATACTAACAGCTGAAGATCAGAGCCCAGAAAACTAGGAAATAGAGAGTATTTGCTTGTTTCTGTTTCAAAGTTATTTGCAATTGTTATTCTTCCAGAGATCTCCAGGTTTTATCTTTTCCTTTTAAATTTGTGTGACCCTAGTTAGTATGATATCACACTAACTGTGCAAATTGTATTCAGGATTTTAAAGAACAGAGAGGAGTGGGAAGAAATCAGGCTGAGTTGTAATCATGGTGGAGCAAGGATGGCATGTATCCTGACAGCTCTTTTTCATAGTGAGACAATCTAGATGGGATGTCCTCTGTTTTTCGAGTAATCTAATAAAATTTTAAAGTACAAATATTTGGGAAACACAACTTGGGTTTATACCTTTTGACTTTTTTGTTTTGCTTTCCACATTCATTACATTCCCTATAATTCTTCTCCTTTCTCATTCTATGTAATTACTTAATAATTTCCTGCAGAAATATTTCATTCATGGCTTGCTCCTTCCTTATACGCATTTCAAAACTACTTGCCTGACCTTTCACTTTCACATGACCCACTACAGTGCAGTTTCAAATTTCTTCTCCAATTAATCTACACAAGGGCACAAGTAAAATACCAAATTGGGAATTGGGTTGCAATTTCTGTATTATTACTACTGAGCAAAGGCCACGAATCTCATGTTTCTTGCACTAGTTGGCCCTTGCTCTTTTACTTAAAATCCATTTGTTTAAAAAGAACATATTATAGAAATTGGACTCAGAATTTTAAATATTTAGGTAAAATATATGTAGGGATGAACTGCTTTATTAAAAAGTAACTCAAAAATTTAAAAAAAAATAGAACTTCTCCCCCATGGATAATTTCCTTCAACTGTAAAAAATAGCTACAAAGACTCAGACTGACAATATACAGTAAGATACTGTATACAATATTCCTAAAATCTGCCAGTGGAAGTAAATGAGGTAATAACTAGTCATTAGATTTCCTGTTAGCAAAACTTATGAAATGTACAGTATATAGAAGCAATTCCTTTCCTGAGAAGAAAAACAACTTTATATAAATTCATTTTTTGTTTATACTAGGAAAAAATTTAGACAACATAAGTGTTAAAGTCTTGAAAAACATCCAAAATGAGATAACACTGAAAAATGTCTTCAGACACTGTTAATTATGTTTCCTTGCCTACTTGTTTCATGGACTGAAGGCATTTCACCATATAATAGAGTAATGAAAGTCCAATTCCTAGCAACCAGGAAGAAAATGCTATTGAATTTTCTTTACTGTTCTAGGACCTAGTAAAAACATTTTAAAGAAAATTCTTCACTTCTGAGAACGATGCTAATGATTTTCATAATAAAGTAAGAAAGTAGAAATTTTATTATGCATAACTAGGTTTCCCAAATACTGTAATTGAATGGACTTTTTAGAAAATTATGAGCTTAATTCTTGTTTTAGTAGCAAAGTGGTAAATCAGTTCTAACTTATATTCATTTAATTCCATCGAATCACTTCAGGGGAAATCCAGGATAACTGAAACCATATTTGGCTCACAGTTACCATCTCCAGCTTCAAAGTCTATTCCTGGTTCCCTGTTCCATCTAAAAATAACACAAGGCAATATTTTTTTTGGGGGGTGAGAATTCTGCGTTAGTTGAGAATATCCTCTACCCTCTCCCCCAAAATCTGATCTGGAGCCACAGACCTTTAAGCTTCCACTCTAATTCAAATCGAGATAAAGCACTTGAAGGTCTTTGTGACTCCAGTTCAACTGTCATAAGTAGGAATTCCCCGTTTATTATAGAAACTATAATAGTTTTAGTATTATAACTAACAGTAAGTGAGTTTAACAGTATGTTAAGAGTCATGACACAGAAACTACTATTTTGGCACTGTCCAGAGTTCCGATTATGAAAATACTTGGGTAAAATTGATCACTGTGAGGGAAGACCTTATTGTTGACAGCAACTAGGTCATGAGTAACAAATCATTATTCTGCTCACTTACCTACATAAAAACATTGCTTGGCTCTTGAAGTTCCTGATGAAGCCTTTGCAGACAGCAGGACAATAATCAGATAATGGTTGAAGTTGCAAGGGACTTCTGGAGGACATCCTATCCAACCTTCCTGCTCAAGCAGGCTCTTTCAGTGCAGTGGAAAAGCACAGGCTACTAGAAGAGTGGCATTAAGTGTTCCAGCTATTTCATCCAGGATTGACAGCACAGAGAGAACCACACTGGAGAGTATCTTCTTGGAGTGAAAATAGTAGAAATATCTTGTATTTATTTACTTGAAAATGATTGTTCATGGATGAACCAATGCTAGGGAACACAGTGTTAAGCTGCCATTAGGGACAAAATGAAAGAAAATCAGTAACGAACAATGATTAATAAGGTTTGTTTTTTTTTTTTGCTTATAAAAATTACCGAATGGACTTAAATAAAAAGTAATTAGAAACTTTCATTAATTTCCCTTATTTAAAACATAAAACAGATAAAAATCTATTCCTTTATAATAGTTTATTTAAAGCTCCTACAACTATTATCAGATATTTTCATGCTAAAGAAACCTGTTTCCTTAACTCTTCAGTCAAACTGCAAAGACACTAGCATTCAGAAAATGCCCACTTATACAGAACATTTGAAATAACTGTGTTTTCCTTTGATAATATGCAGAGTAAAACTGAAAAAGAACTAATGCCTTTCCATATTTTGTAAGAAATAATGGAGGGAGAATTGCATTTTAAAATCATCCCTCTCTCAACAACAAACTAATGAATCATAATTAGACTAAGTTCTTCAAAGCTTTACCAGTTTAATACTTTCTTAGGCTTTCTTTAGTCTGACTGCATCTAAGAACAATACAGAGTTACTTTTTTAATTTTTTTTAATTCTGAATAATAGACGTCTCTTTCAGACAGTAAAGAATCAGTGTTGACAACCCCTTAATTATCAGAGCCTTCAAGGGATTTACAAAGCCCTATTGGCTGCTTTTTACAGCTAATTGCAGCTGTGTTTTCTTCCCTTCTGTTTTGTTTTCCTTTCAACATGGTGAAAGAAAACAGTCACAAAGTTATCTAGGATTCTAGTCAAAGAGCTGCATCCTTGAAAAGCATCAGAATCTGGAGAAGTGAATTAAAAGACAAAATTATCTGTACCTAGTTCCTAATTGCATCTACCCTCATGGTCTTGGCTGAGCTTTTTTCACCCTTCTGTCTGAAGTTTTTATAGCTGTAAAATATGCATAACATTTCCTCATTGCTGTTTCTGGGACAGAGAATGCTTATGTCGTGATGCCTAACACAGTGTTTTGAATATGTAATATGCTATGTAAATGATATATATTTTTAGAGTTTCAAAGAACTTCTGTAGTTAGAACATTTTGAACTCTGAATTAGAAGAGTTTCCTAGTTACTGGCTGATCAGGTGAACTTGTCACTTACAAAGCCACCCCACTCTACATTTAGGAAATGAAGGAACTTATTAGGGATCCCCAAGTACTCAAAGTAAATGGTTGGGAATTTCTCTACTGACTTAAAATACAGACAGAGCCAAAATGTAACCAAATTCCTGCATATTTGAAAACCATGGTTTTAAATGCTGACTTTTTATCAAGGGATGATGCTTATACAGCATTTTTCTAGGTACATTGGTTCAATAAAAAATAATTTCTGCATAGGGAAATGTTTATTAAATCATATATGAATAAGGTTTGCATATATTTTAATATAAATAGGAAAAGTAAACCCTTCCAGGACATTAGTATTTGTCTCAACGAGACAGTGATTTACATTAAAGAGAATAAGCTGGTTATCCGGCTCAAACTAAACCTATCTGAATATTAAATTGTATTTGACAATGAAGTATTATCATTTTGTTCAACCAAACTGAATACAGCAGGCAAGTGAATAAAGCATGTAGATTAAAATAGGAGAAAAATAGAATTTATTGTTATATTTGCCACTGGTTGACTGGGGAATCTTCATTTCACTATTTGATGTTATTTTTTTTGGTCATCAGTATAGTGGGAATACTGTTACTTATATCCATCAAACCAACAAAAACTATTTCTGATATAAAAAGAATTACAGGAAGTAAGGGACACAGCACATATAAAAACTATACCCATGCTTTCTTCCTTGTTTTAAAAAAGGAGGGATTTATATTTCTGTCTACTGTGTGACCTTCTCTAGAGGACAGGGAAAGATGACTAACATGAACAGCCTTCTTAGTCTTAGGCAATTAATAGTACACTTTCTCATTTGTTATCAAACTTTTAATCACAGGGAGGAAGAAGAGGGAAGAGAAAAGAGAGGAGAAGAAAAGGATACAACTATTGAATAAATTCTAAATATCAGCACTAAACTACGGCTACAGATGTGATACAACAGTACTCTACGATGAGATGGTGTGCAGTGCAACTATTGCGGAAAAGAAAATTGGAAGAGTGTGGAGGACCAGGAATAAGCACGTAAGCATGTTTTTTCTCAAACATTCTGACAGTTGCAATAGGGAAATTATGATTGGAAGAGAGGGTTCTGTGGAGATGGGACAGTGCTGTTCTGAGCTGTCTCCCCCTTTTATTTGCTGGGCTCGCAATTCTGCCTTGAGTCTTACGCTCAGTGCACCTACATCAAGAGAAGGGTTGAGTGCTGGGCACCTTACTAAAAGGGGCTCCAGGAGCACCAGAGACTCCTAACTCCCCCTGACTCATTTCCTGGAGGGCTCTAAAAGGCTGACTGTACATGTGCAAACAATATAGCACAAATGGTGTGAAAAATCAATTTTATGTAAGAAGGGTGCATCAGGTAAACTATAAAAGGAAGTGGATTGGTCCTGGGTGCTCTCTTTCTCTCATCAATCCCAGGTCCAGACCATCCATGGTGGCAGGAAGGAAACAGGATCTAAGGACTAGTGACCTTTCCCTTTCTCTCTTTTCCATCTTTATTCTCTCTTTTCTAGTTTTATCCTGGCAAGTGTGGTTTCCACATTCTACACCTTACTCCATACCTGAATTTTGATGCAAGAGTTGGGAGCTTGTTAAAGTTTGTTGTAGAAGTTGGAAGCTTGTTAGTCCATACTTCTACAACTAAATAGGATGCTGGTTGCTGAGTTAAAACAATTATACAATAAAGCCTAAGAGTTGCCTGACACACAAACTGGCGTCTTTGTTCAGCCTGACAAAATTTTATAATGAACATTATGCCCGCTTCTGGATTGTGACAAAGAGTTAAACACAAACTTGTGAAATCTCTAGCAGCAGGAAAAATGGATTTTCAAAGTCTTTACCATAGAAAGAACTTTTCTTTTGACTTCGTATGCAAGAAACTTCACAAATATCAATTAAATTTACCTGGAAGTAAGAAAGGGTTGTGTTGTCATTGGATGGATTTCCTTATTCTATTCTTAGAAATCAAAGCTGTCTAACAAGAAAAATCCAAGTAGAAAGCAAAGCTCAAAAGAAATCTTATTTAAGTGGGAATTGTATTCACTTGTCGACTATGCAAGTTTTACTTCTCTCAACAGTTGTTCTTATGAACCAAAGAGAAATTAATGTGCAGGTAATTTACTAACACTTGTAGCAATAAATTCACCCTTTTCATTCACCATGCCAAAATAAAAATAAATAAATAAATCCTTTCTGTCTTTGAAATCTTTCCTCTCTTCTTCCTTCTGCCCCTGTTAGTGTCAGTAACATTATCATCTTGACCATTTTGGTAATTGCAGGAAAGGTATCTATATCTAGGATAAATGACTTCCTTACTGTTTCTTGCTTGTGTTCCATGTACAGACAAGGCAAAAAATATATTATGAGTATGTAATTATTAATATATAATATTAACAATGTAAATTATTCCTAATATTAAGTATTAACACAAGGATTTAAATACATAGGTTTGTGACTAAACAATTTATGGGGCAATCTGTCTATGTCTGCAATACAACAGGCACAAGTTTGGCAAAATAAGTGCATGCCTAATTATACATATATAAACACATTCTGCCTGTTATTTAGGTATTTCTGTCTTAAAAAAACCTGTATTCTTCGAAGTGTCAAGGAGAATGAAAATAATACTTCTTACAATAAAATCCTAATTATGAGGCATTTCCTTTTCAAAATAATTATTTTTTTCTCTTTTACTGTTCACGAAAATCTTGTCATTAACCAAGAAAACAAACAAGAAAACAAAACCATGACTTTATGAGACATAATTACTTTCAAATTTCACTGTCTTCAGAACTGAAAGCAAATTTCATTCCTTAGTATGTCTATCACAGGCCTTCACAAGACAGGCTCATTATAGTGCAAAATGTGATTCTTTTCAGCATAGCAGTGTGCATTTTGTAAAGGTGTATACTCATAGGAAAATGTGTTAGATACAGTGCTGGCCAATTGGAGGACATGCTACTTCAGGACAAATATAAATTTTTAAGCTTGAAAGTTTTTCATATTTACTTTGTGAAAAACGACATTAGTTTTCTACTAGTCTTTTGCAAAAGTCTGCTTTGAAGCTGTCATTTCAATGGCTTTTTCTGCCCTTGGGGTAACGTTTTTCTTCTCTCCTCCTTCTACATCAAAAATTTTTAAAAAACTCAGTAATATAATAATGTATTTCCTTGAATACTACTGATCAGCATGATGTACATTTACTGTACCACTTGTGTTCTTTTCCTGAGGCTTCTTTTGTCTTTCTCACCATTGCCTCGAATCAGAAGAAAAAATCTGATTATACATCAGTATTCTGTCCACATCTAAGGTATGCAAAGGTCAACTATCCCATAAAAAAAGTATTATAAACACTGTAGGAAATAATGATCCAAAGTAGTTCTTAAAAGAATAACTGAAGTAAAGAAATAGAGAAAAATACCCAGAAGCACAAAAAATAGGTAATTTTCCCAGGTATCATGAAGAGTTCCTAGGACTTTCAGTGCAGAAAAAAATCAGGTAATTCTCAATTTATTAAGATAAGCTTTGGAAAGAGTTTGATACACCCGCTCATTTCTATAGTCAGGGTTGACTTTTACAGAGAACTGTCTAGAAGAAAACTATGACCTTTACGACTGTATATAAAGAATCAATATTTTTGAGGTTTGTAAGTGTTTGAATGCTTTGGGATCCTGTTGGGATGGTTATATGTTGATTTCAAGATTCAGAAAAATATTTATATTTAGACATCTGATATAGCTTGCACTGTTCTTCACCTTCTTGCATGTCCCTGTCGTAGGTTTGAAAACTGGTTGTGATTGTTCAACATTTTCTCCAAAGAGTGTTCTGGAAGGTTGGTCATTAGGTGAGACTGAATGTGAAGTCATGTTCATGCCCTCTGATCTCCACAATGGGCAGCTGACTAAATTGTCAAGTGTCTTACTCGGAAGCATGGAGTTCACATAAAGTATGAGTTTTAGTTGAAGCTTGACAGTGGAGGCAGCATTTCCTCACTTTTTCTGCACAAGCACACCAAAGATATAAAATTATCCCAGTCCTTAACATTAGGATTTACAAATACATCAAATTAAATTTTTATGCAATTGCCAACAGTAGGAGGAATAGTTATTCCAGTGCCTATTTTGCCTGGCCATTTTCTGGCCTCCTTCCCACAACAGAGTTACCATCATCCGTTGAAGTGCTAGTATCAGTTTGAATAATACAGACATGAAACACTATTCAGCATGCCTGCAAAAACAGTTTTATTTATCTATATACTCTTCCCTGTGCAGCAAATTAAATAGCATCTCTGTCACCCTTCCCCCTTGGAATTTATAGTAAGTAGGTGCAAGTTGCTTCCTATGCAATGATTAATTGATTCATACACTTTCTGTTTCTTCACAGTGACAGCACGAATTAAATACAGTAGAGGGATCTTCTGCCGATGTGCACTAGAGCTACAACACTGTGTTTACATTCAATATGCTCATTGCCTTCTTTGCCTGGGTTAAGAACTGGAGGCATGTTCAGAGTAGTGTTGGGGATGTTTTGAATAACAATGCTTGAGATCAGCCCAGTCTAATGGACTGCCATTGGACATGAGCTAGAGATTTTCAACCTCTTGCCAATGTACAGAATATCAAAAGAGACCCCAAAAAACAAATAAGCATCACTCTGTGATAGTGAAATCAGTATTCAAAGTATTTGTCCTAAGCTAGTTAATAAACCAGAGTAGATTTTCCTCTCACTTCTAATATTGAACTGTGTTTTCATGGGGAGTTATCAAATAACTAATGTTTTTTAGCAGGTTTTCAAGCCCAGGAATGAGTTGAATAGCAGTTTCTTTATACAGGTTTGCTGAGAACACAGTTGCGTTGGGCAGGACACGTCTCCAGGATGAAGGACCACCGCCTCCCTAAGATCTTGCTTTATAGTGAACTTTCCACCGGCTGCCACAAGAGAGGAGCCCCGAAGAGAAGATACAAGGACTCCCTGAAACAACATCTCAGCCTTGGCCATATTGATCAACATAACTGGTCTACTCTGGCCTCCAATCGGGAGGTCTGGAGACACTCCATCTATAATGCTGCTGATGCCTTTGAGAGCGTACGCGGGATAACTCTTGAGGAGAAAAGACAACGCAGAAAGAATCGTTTCTTGCAGAATATACCACCTAAAGAGTCTTTCTGCTGTGCCTTTTGCAACTGGACATGCCTATCTCGTATTGGCCTTTTTGGCCACCAGCGCACTTGTAACAAATGTGGGTAGAGCCTTTCCCAAATCTTCGTTCATGAAGCCTAGCCATGACATGACATAACATTATACAGGTTTTTTCACTACTGGAAAATTCTGTTTCTCTGCCTGTAGGTCCACATTTTCTTCATCTGGTCTTGTTTGAAAAATTTTGAGCATAAAAATAAACACTTAACAGAAAGACTGATTTTACTTTATTCCACTTAGGAGGACATTCTTCACTATTTTAAAAGTTTGAGATTTCAGAATTCCAGTAGGAAATATTTGCTGAGCAATATAACAACCAAACAGAAAACACCCCAACCTCTAGGCTTCTACACTACATAGAATCATAGAAAAGAGCGGACTGCTTTGACAAGAAATGTAAAGCTTAGTCCCTATAGCTAATACACCTCTTATGTAGATATATCTTGGATGGTAGGTGCTCCCATAACACTCTTATTAGGATATCATCTGCCAGTTGCAATATTAAACCCCCAAAGTGACAGGAAGGCACGGCTTACAGAGTTCTAATGAAGCTCTGTTTCAGCCATTTTCCTGTTAGGTTCTTTCACACTAAGGGGGGTAGGTGCTTACCAGAAGTCAAGTGGCAATAAACTCATGGGGTCACACAGTTGATCCAAATGTGCTAGGATGTGTCATTCCTAGAGCAGCAGCTAGCAGAAGGAAAAAAAGATCAGCAGTTTCAGAGGTTCTGTTGTATGAGCTGTGTTGATAAGAAGATTTTTCTTTCTGCACAAGTTTGGCTTTGAGAATGTGCAAATACCAAAGGAAGACATTTCAGGTGTGGGTTTCCTGACTGACCTGTAGTTGTCTGATATGGATTGCCTTTAAAGAGTTAAAGCAAATAGTACCTGATTGAGTGCCAGTTGCTGTCTGAGAGCCAGTGTCACCTCTTCTCAGAGTCAAAGGAATGGCTGATTTCTTTTTCTCAAGTTACTGCAGGTTCTCTCTCATTTTGAAATGTCAATATTTCAATAATCTGTGTTGAAAAGTTGGACTAGCAGTGGCCCTTCATTTCAGCTGCTGGTAGTAAATTCCACATAATCTTCACAGAGACACATATCTCTGTACCAATGTGGTCCTTAAATCCAGATCTACTATAAAAGCTTAATAACTTGCTTATCACAAAACTTTTCATTATAACTGCAGGCTGAAATGACTGGGAAGTATTTAAGATTTTTTTGCCCATTGTTTCATGTAACAAATGAAAAAATTATCTCTTCCAGATGTAGAACCTCAATCTCATTTGACCCAAGATCTCAAGTTCCATTTAAAATGGATAGATAGGAACTAAAAGTGTAATATGAAATATCTTCACAAGGTTGAAGAATTGGCCTATATACACAAAAAAGTGCATAAAGCTCTTCTGTGTCAGATCAATCCTGCAATACCATGTATATATAAGCTTTAGTTTAGTCCAGAGATACTCATACTCAGTGCACTGACTTAGTTGTTCCAGGTGAAACAGTCGCAGGCATATCATTGGCAGCAATCACAGTCATTTTGGCTGTGATCAGTGACAAAAAACAAGCTCTTAGTACACAAATACTATGAGGTTTGGGGTTTGGGGTTTTTTTTGGTAGTTGTGGTGATTTCAATAGCAACAGCTGCAATTTAAAAAACACAGAATTACTGCTTAGATTTTATTTACCTAAAAGCATCTATTTATATCTGTACTGAATAACCCAAAGTTCATATACCTGTTTCTGAATTTGATGTTAGAAAACTGACATGTATGGAAAATGTTCAAATTGTTCAACAAGTAATTGGTAAAAAAAAAAAAATAAAATGAAATGGCACTTGCTTGTACTCCATTGGAATCTTGTTTATCCTATGAAATGCTAAGGTAGATGACCCTTGCCCTCATCCTGCCCAGAACATCCCTATGTTTACTCTCTAAGCAGTAGACTGAAGTGACATTTTAGGTACAATGAAAGTAGCAACCCTTTGAAGATCAGATTCATGAGCAGGGTTTAGGATGTTGCAAATCTTTGGAAATCTTAATGCATGTAATGTAAATAATGCATATATGGCAATATACCAAATTAAACCCCACAGTGGCCTCCACTCACATAGAAGATTTTTAGATATTGATAAAGTAATGAGTCAGTTCATTTGCAACTTGAGCAATTGAAGCCAGAATTCTTCTCCCTTCCTTTATATTCTTTGTCTGTGTTTACAGTGAGGACATACAGGGTCAGAAAAGCTTACAAAGCTATTATACTCTAGGGAGTTACCCATAATAAAATATTCTATTTGTATTTTTTTATCACTCTGTTTATGCTTATTTTCAACTTTTGACCAGACATACTAAAGAGCAAGGGAAAGCCTCTCAGTTAAGGCGAAAATGTCACAATGGAGCTGGTCATATTATAAAATGCATTACACTCACCACTTAAATTAACATGACTACAAAAGAGCTCCAAAATAAAAGTAATTTTAGTCCTTTATAACCGTGATAATTATAAGTGGAAAACTCTCTGTAATAGCTACATTAACAAGGATAATCAAAACAAAATTAAAACTGTAGAGGAACCACCTGCAACCACTGCAACAATGAAATTTTTTCAACAGACTGAACATGAAAATAGATTTCCAGCTACCCTGATACATCTTTGGCTCCCTAACTCCAAACCCCACATAGTTGCAAAAATCAGGTTTAACCTGCAGCAGTCTGTTATAAGAGTCACCAAAGCAGAAATTTAACATGTTATTCTGGAAACATCCTGACGTACTGTGACTACTTTAAGAACATGTACAACCAAGAGACTGAAAAAAATAAGGTTCTGACATAAAATGGACACAGTAAAACCAGAGATCACCAAGTGAAACAATGAAAAATAATAGTTTCTCAATGCAAGAGAAAATGAAACTACCTCCACTGTATGAAATCTCTTCCTTCTCCAGGTTACCGCAATTAGTAAGGATGTGAAAGCACAACTTCTTCAGCCTTTTAAAAGTATTAGTTTTCACACTTCAACACCATCCTCAGGAACTAGAAAAGATCAAGTCTGATTCTGGAAAGTTTGCTTTAGCAAGCTGTTAACTTTCTGTGCTGTTTTAAACTGTGCTTGCTTTAAGTAGCAGCATATGTTCTCATAACTACAAGATACTGGAAATCGACATTTAAGATTAATATTTGCAGAAACATAAAACTTTCCATGGCTTGGGCAATTTAATTTTTAGCTCTATACTGACAAATATTATTAATTTCTGTGTGTACTTTTTGCAGTGCTTAAGCTCATGTTAAAACTATTTAGGAATTGAAATTTTGCAAACTTGAAGGATATCCCCTCTTAAGTCAGTTAACCTGACTGAAACAGGCATGACGTTAGCAAGTTAATGTAATTGACTCCTGATTTTCAGCTTTCTGTAACAGTTTTTATCCTAGGCACAAAACCAGCTAAATACATTTTGCATACATAGGCTTTGTTATAAAGTACCATTAAGAATATTTCTTACCTCCAGAAATTTCAAGAGGAAGAAGCTTATGGAAAAAAGTAAATTTCAAAAGATATCTAAGTTTCTCACTGTGTTTAACACTAAAGCACTTTATTTTATTCACACAAGCAATGTGATTGTATATAAAAATCACTACAGATATTTAGGGCTAGATTTACACCAACATGCTACAAAACTGTATAAACAGACATTGCAAGGGTATTTTAAAGTCAGGTTTCTTTAAAGTATTAGAAGTAATCAAAATACATGCTATATTGCATACTATGAACCATACTTTATATCAAGTCATCATGACAAAACTGTGAAAGATATTTGAAATGCAGTTACTAGGCTGAAGATGAAAACCCATTTCTTTAAAGTATGGAAATTTCTGATTGAATACCTATTCAGTCCTTTTAGGTAATCTCTCTCCAATGTGTAGAAGTAAACAATACATCTATCTTCAAGAAGGTGAAGGTAGAGGACCGTTGTTATTAGCAGAGAGAAGGAGGCAACTTCATATTCTAGAATAAATAAAGTTCACATTATACTGCAATTCTTCTAGAAAAACAAAGTTGAAATATTGGTGGCAGTAGCTAACAATGAAAGAAGAGTACAGAATAGCAATAAACTTGAAATTCTTAATTGAAATGTCTACTCTACACATCCTACACACAACTAGTATATGTGTAACAAATCCTGAAGGATATAAAATTAAGAAAAAAGAGGCACATTCCAACTTGTTAACAATATGAGGTTTCAGAATCTTGTGCATTAAACTGCTAGCTAGATAAATCAGGTATTTCTCTAAACTATTCCATTTTTGATTATATAGAATCAGGCAAGTGCACAGATGCTCGTAAGTCAAGAATATAGGAGATTGCTCTGGAATAAAATATAGTGGGCCTGTATCCTACTGTTTTATTTTGCAAGCTTCATGGCATGATGGGTCAAAATGCCTCTTCCATCTGAGATTGCATTATTTGCCTACTGCATAATATGCTACTTCTGTCTTGGACATATTTACAGCATGAAAACATTTGTCCTGCATTTTCTTTCCCAGCATATGAAAGTTGAAAAACTGCTTTTGGGGGTAGGGACATATTTTAAAATTGCCTTCAACTCTTACTTTTGTTGACGTACATTCAAAACATGTGATTACACAGCTGTTGTTCAGTTCTCAAAGAAATCTTTAAAACAACAACAGATCTATGTAAGAAAATAGCTATTAGAATGAAAAATTATCTTTTACATAAATTAGTTCACTGGAATAAAATTTTCTTGTTAAGAACTGATGCTGATTTTACATGCTCTTCTCCCTGAAGGCTGTGCCAAGAAGCTGACTCTCCTGTTCACTTACTGTATACCTCAGAATGGTTTAAAATGGCTAGAAATACCTGAGCATTGCCTCAAATCTGGACAAAGACTAATTATGCAGCTGTAGAAACAACATTACCAAGAGCAGAATAGTGCCTTTGTGTGCAACTTGATTCAAAAACTATTGACCTGAACATTGATAAAAAATATTTGTTAGTGGTTATCCTGCTGTATTAATTTGGACATAAGTCATATGAACTCGCTTTTTAGGCTTTTCTCTGTCCACACTTTCACTAGAATTTAGGAGATTATGGGACTCACCTGTGCATTTTCATTCCCAAAAACCTTTTGCATGTGTTCTAATTCTCAAAAATTGGAAGGTTTTTGGTGTTTGAATGATAAAGCTAATCTTGACAAGCCATCTGAATAATCAACTAATGAAGAATTTCTGAGCTTGATAACAAGTGTGGGAAGATAACAGAAAAGCCCACCTCTGCATTTTCTTGATAGCTAGAAATGGAATACCAAGTGTGGTGCAAAGATATGATATGAGAGGAAGATCTGTGAGAAATGTGAAATTTTTATCCATACAAGTACTGATGAAACTTGCACACTCTGAAGATAATGGTTATGCTGTCATTCAATTGTGCATAGTGGCTTTCTGCTTTGCTAAGTGTCCTTGAAGCAAAGGTAATTGGTTTTTTACTCTCCTGTGAGCATAATGTGGTATATGACTGTTCTCACCCCATAGGAAGAATGTTTCACACATTAATTGTATTGGCAAATCAGAATCAAATTTTGTTACTATATTCAAGGCTACTAACAGGCTTCATCTATTTAAAGAGCTTTGTCGCTCTTATCTGTCCAAACGTAGAATTTTCCTTGACCTAGAATATCATGTCAATAATTCAAATACAATAAACAGATGATGAATGAAGTTTATATAGCATTTCAGTAATCTTGTAAAAAAGAAGGATGCACATTTTCAAGACTTCTTTGATGGGGACAATTTCTGTTTCACTGTTGTATCTGGCAAGTTTTGTTTCATGGTTATCTATTTTAAATGATTACATTCTTTCTGAAAATAATGTCATGTAAGTTACTGTATAACTTGATTTTTCATTGGTAATGTTGCAACTGCTAACTTGTTTTTTGCTTGTTTATTAATTGTTATTTTTATTATTATTATTTAGTTAGTAATCCTACTTCTATTGTGACTGTAACATACTGCAGCAGACTGAGGGAAAACAGAAAATAATTATATGTTCTCCTTGAACTTCTAAATGTAAAAGTAGTAGCTTTTATTTATTCTCTGACTTGAATAAATAAAAGGATTTTATTTATTTATTTGTTTGTTTGTTTGTTTTTGAAGTATTGTTTTGGGTTCATTGGGGGTGAGATAAAGAAAGATCTCATTTGTAAAACTATCTACATGCAGAAAAGTATGCTGTAAGAACACAGCAGTAATAAGGAACCTGATGAGTACAGTATTACTGTAGTTCAGAATACAAGCACCCAGTTCAGCTTAAAGGTAGGTATTACATAGGTATATACTATTGCATAATGAGAGTAGAGGAAGTTCACCTTAGAGTGATAAAAGAGGTTCTGGAAGTTGTTTAGATGCACATGGAAAAATCTACCACAATATTTCAAATTTAACATTTTAAGTTGCTGGACACAATTTATAACTTATGAACAACTTAATTTTGAAAAATACTCCAGAGAGCTCCAGGAACAGGATTTTTGGATTCCAATCCAACCACACTGGGTGAGAAACTATATTGCTCAGTAGCAGTTAAGTTCAAGCTCTAAGAATGGCTCAAACTTCCTCCAGTAAGGCAAAACATACTTTAAGTGAAATGTGTGTGCACTTCTAAATACATTTTTATTTGGGTTACTGGTACTAATCATGTAGCTACAACTCCCCTCAAGCATAATATAAAGGCTTTTTCCCATCAGAAGAGTGAGTGTGATTTCATCTAAGTTAAATATACTGAAGTAAAATAGATAGGACCTGAATCTTTTACCACTGTGATATTGTGCCTCAAGTAAACCACTACACTACAATGAATTCAGCAGGCTGTCATTTTGGTTTAGTAGCACTTCATGTATATTTTATCAATTCATCTAACTGCACGCACAGGAGACAGACAGAATTTTAATTTTGGCCTATGTTACTTCCAGGTAGTGAACATATTGTAGATTAATTCTTCCATGTTGCATGATCAAAAATTAAATAACATGAATTTTGTCTAATTTTGTTATCCTATATTGCGCTCATTGAAGCTATATGGGAACCATAAGTCACTAAAGAACAGCAAATAGGTTATTTCCAGGATGAAGACTATTCTTGTCACCTTTAGCAGTGCTTCCAAACAGTGAGAAAATTAATAGTAAGACAGATCACTGAAGTAATCTACTTGGACAGGAACAGATATCCTTTGATTAGACTTTCTGAAGGATAGTGAGAAACTTTAATGAAGTCAAGATACTTTCCAAATTTAAAAGAAAAAGAAAATAAGAAAATCATTTCTCTATTAAGAGTCTCTGAGGATTTCCAACCTCTTTGGTAAGGTACTTCAGTGCTTAAATATCCGTGACTTATTTCAGAGCAAATGTACAACTGATAAAGGAGTACTTGAAAGATAACTTCATTTAATGACAGATAGACACCTGCACCTACTGTACTAGCTGATTTAATTATAGATGATGTACGACAAAGATAATATCTCAAGAATAGTAATAGAATGCCAATTAGGAATCAAAGTTGTTTTGAACTCCTGAGAGCAGTAAAGGGAACTAAACCAGTACACCAGACTTTGAGGAAAAAAAGTTTCCAAATAGTCCTCAAAGTTTATTCCTATGAGAAGATACGCACCTTTGACAAAAGTTGCTGTGACCTTGTAAGTAACCTCAGATGTCAAAATTTGCTGTGGAGAGAGAAGGATTTGTTAGGAATGGCCCATATCAAAGAGGAAGTCGGGGGATTTTTCAATGCTCACATACCTGAAGTATCTCTGAATAAAAGGACATCTTTGTCTTTCAAGTATGACATATGGTAACTTCTTAGAACTAACCTGCTCTCTCAGTAAAGGTCTACAATGTGCTATACAACCATCTTGTTTGAAAAACAAAGGTGACTAAGCCCTTGCATGTAGATTCTATTTCCAGACCATCTCAAAATACCTGTATTAAAAAAAAAAACAAGTAAATTAACTCTTTAAGCCTTAGTTTCTTGGTAAAACTACAGATAGACTTAACAAGTTGGTCTAGAAAGAAATATAACAGTGACCTAGAAGATAATGAAATTATCTAACCAAACAAATCAAAAAACCACAATCACCCCAACAAACGAATAAACAAAAACCCAAAAGCACTCACTACAGTGCTGAGTGTAAATGTTAGGCACACTACCTAACAATGTTGACTAATCTGCCAATATCTGTCAGACACCTTACGTTCTGCAGACTGAGAATCTTCAGTCTAATCAAAGTCCCCACCTTCTGAGGAATAAAGGAATTTAAGTAGTCAAACCAAAGTATTCAGCAGCTTTGTTGCATTTACTTCCTTTTGGGAGCACCCTTACAGGAAGAGGCTGTGTTTTACCATTCCTTCAACATCAAGGATTTTACTGCAGCTTATTTGACACATTCCATTTGCCATGCAAACCAGGGGAAAGAGCAGCCGTACTTCCCACCTAATGCAAGCACTAGTCAAGTGACTGTAAGTGTTAGTGCCTGTTAGGCATCCACACACTGCTTCTGTCCTGATTGAAGTCTGCTGGAAGCAAAATCCTTGTGATCTCTGATTTTTTGGTGAGGAAGGAATTGCACCTCTCTCCTTGATTGCACGTATGTCAGCCAAGTTTCATAACAAAATATCTGCTTTCCCGTGTTTTGGTTTTTTTTTCTAATCTTGTATTTCCACCTCTCTTCTTTGTATCCAAATGGTCGCACTGTGGTTAAAAGGTAACTCTGATGTACACAAATGTTAATGTTTTAAAATCAGACTGTTGCTCTCAGTATGAAAATAGGTTTCATAAAAAAAATCAACACGGACCTTTCCTTTCTTTTTGCTGCACATAACTTGGAACAAATCTGTTCTGCTGTGTTAGTGTAAAAAGCAAGGCCTAAAGGAGTTATATGGCAGCATATTTGTTCTCTTCACACTTATACCTTAAAGATCCTAGGTACCAGCATAGCTCAACATTGTTAGCCTAGAAACATAAAACCTGAAAAAATTAGAATTTTTATTGTGACCTAAGAACTTTATATGAAAGAAACATTCATAGCATAACATTCATTGAACAAATCCCAGCTGCATTTACCATGTTGCCAAAAACAGCTCAGTTGAAATTAAAGTATTGACAGAAACAATTTCTGCCATGAAAGTGGAAAAGTTAATAAGGGATGATATTGAATCTCTTTTTCTGGGGTTTTTTTTTGCCTTTTTTTTTCCTGGGTAGTCCATATCTTACAGTCTACAAAATGTTGCTGAAACTAAGTAGGGAAAACAAATCCTAATGAAATGCCAGATTTTTTCTGTTTGCTTTTAGCTTTGTATACATAGAATAAATCTAGAAGTAGAGATTTAGCTGCTAAACAGTGTATTTTCTTGCCATAAATTTTAAGTACGTTGCACAGCCTGAGGGGAACACAAAAGCATTAAGATGCATTTAGATTGAAAAAAGAGTGGGTTTTGTAAGGTTGAGAAAGAAATTCATCATGGTCCACATACAGCACTGAAGGACGGTTATGACATTACTAGAGAAAAATTAAAAAAACGGTTGACATTTGCCACTGTGACATTCTTTGTCAGTCAAGGTGGTAGCACCATTTTCCTCTATGTAGGCAACAAATAAGAAAAAAAACAAAAACAAACAAATCACAGTCTCAGAAGTCTCTTGCTACAGGAAATGATAGAACAACCTAGAGGGGCAACGTGATAGATATCTTTCCTCTGTTAGTACAGATACTGAGTCACCTTTGCTAAAAAGAATACACAAGCATAATACTAAAAAGTCTTGCCATATTACACAACATGAAGATGTATTTGTAATTAAGCACTTTAAAAATGTGAAGTGTTATGTTTTTAAGCAGCTGGTCAATGCTAAGCTTCTTATAAACTAAATATCTAAAAGTTAGTTAGCTATCTCTATGCAATGACACCCTACAAATAACTTTGTGGTTTTACTCACACACAACAGTGTCAGAAAAGTTACTTGGCCTAAGAAAATCTGCCTCTATATGTATTAGATTGCCAGAATAAAATGGTGCTTTGCTAGAATTTGTAAAGATTATTTTTTCCTACAAAGAAAATTTCTGTCATCTCTCCCTTTATGGGTCAAATTCAGTTACGTAAATTGTTCTGTAGGCAAAAATTGTATGAGTAATATCAATCTAGTGTCAAAAAGAGCAGGAAGATAAAAGGCAAGGAAGGAAAAACAAACAGAACCAAGAAAATAAAATTATTCCAAATCTGTGGCTATTCTTAGTAGTGTCTATTTTCATTTGCCTACCTCACTTTTAAAATAGCTAATACAGAGTAGTTTATGCATTAAATAAACTGTGCATCCTTCATTTATCTAAAAAATTAATAGAAATAATACTGTTGGCTTTTTATTAGCCAAAGAAGTAGAATCTTACACAGCAATATATACCTTAAAAGCCAGAGTAATCTCTTTGCTTACTGCTGTTACTATTCCACTTGGAAATGTCCCATTGGACATAAGATGATAAGAAGAGCTATCTTTCAATTATTTTTCTTTTTGATTTATAGTATTTTCACTGAAAATACTGCAATCTGTATTTTAGATAGGACAGACTATTTCCAAGAATTGTATAGTCAAGAGATTTTATATAATTAAACAATATTGAAAAACCACAGTTTAGACATTGCTGTAATTTTTTGGGGTAAATTGTGTGCCTCTACTAAATTGTTCTTGTAGTTACATGCACAGGCAGTAGTTATTTCCTCAGCATTTGAGACAGTTCCAAGCTTACGTAAATTAACTCCTGCCCATTTTACCAGTGGACCAAAGCCAATCTGCATTAGTTGAAGAAGTGTCCTTCACTGAAGGGAAAAAAAACCCAGTAGTACTCAGTTGTGGAAATACAAATTAAAAGATTAAATAAAGAATCATAATTTCAAAATGGAAATCACAAGAAAGATCAAGTGGTGTTGGTAAAGATTTCATCTGAGATTAGAAGACGTAAGAAAGCAATTCAGAATATTAAGAGTAGTGCTAGCTGAAATGCAAATCTAAATCTTCCATCCCACGATCTATTACACATTTTGTACTTGGGTTTTTTCATAAATCTGAGGAAAAAAATCTCTGAACCCACTTACTACAATTACTCATAATTTTTTGGAAAATTTGCTTTATAATCAAAAAATATTGTACCAAAAGATTACAATATTATACATATATGTATTCATATATATATACAGTTGTACAGATTTATACGTATATGTATATATATACATGGATATAAATTAAAAGTCTAAAGCTATTCAGATGAAGGGCTTGCAAGTTGAGTTGTCAGTGGAGGTTGATTTGAAACTGTACATGTGTTAAGAAAGAATGGTTCTCATTTCGTCTCCTTCTCCCCTCTGTCAGGTTTAGGAAGTCTGTAGCCACATGGCTGTAGTATCAGACCAAGATCAGACCAAGAACTAATTATTTACTCTTCATAGTTCTCAGATCAGCGACACAGTGGTCTTCAGCCAGTGGCTGCCCAATTACTAGAGCTGACTCCAATGAATTACTAGGAATGTGACCAAGGATGGAGTGGAACTACTGGTCTTGAAGGCAGCACAAGTTCTTATAAGCATAAGCCAATGATGAAATAGCGCCTCAGACACAAAAGATTCAATCAAAAGCTTTGAAACTGATATTGTATTAAAACAAATAAAAAGAGTATGATTCTAATTTAGGATTGTTGTAATTCAGACAGTGAGTCATTTGAGACAATTCAATTAGAATAAAATCATTACCAAACTGACAATTTGAAATAGCTCTGCATCCTTAATGTGGTTCCTTTTTTCTGCATTGGAGTTTACCTCTTTATCCTACTACTACTTCTGTTCTAGTATGAGAGATTCCTCTGCTTATGTCTAACAAAAATACTGTTTAGGGAGCATTAGATGTTAGAGAGCAACTGCAGTTATAAAGCATACTACAAGATATATATTTTTGTAACTTAAAAGAAAAGTATAAGTCTGCTTTCACATAAAAGCAAGTTTGAATATAGATTTGAGAAAAAATGAAATTTAAAAAATTTATGTGATAAATATTGTCAAAGTCTTTCTTCCGCCATTCACACATTGACACTTGTTTTTAAAATGTTAAGGCACAAGTTTTAGAACAGATGCTGTTCTTCAGCATGACAATTCTGTATAAGACATCATTGTGCTTTTTTCGTTCAAATGCAGCAAAAGGTTTTCTTAGTCTACAGTGGCATAAATCCTATAGTTCTATAGCTTCTTGTTACATATTTCTGACCATCACCATAAAAGTTCCATCCACATTAAGTCAACTGCTTTTGACAAGGTATTTCAGGACACACAGACCATGTGTAAAGTATTTCCTCAGGGAGGTGTTTTGAAAAATACCTCCTGGAAAAGAGGTTGCTTAGTACAATTCTTCTTACAGCAACTCACAGAATTTACGTACTTGTCAAAAATCATTGCAAGCTCAGAGATGTCTACACTAAGTTTTGAACTGACATCTCATTGATAATCTGACAGCTATGTGTATGAAATTGTATAACAGGAACAACTTAGGAGAAAAAAGAAAAACAAAACATATTGGTTTCTTGTTTGCTCTGAGTTGTTTCCACTTCTCTTCTGCTATACAAAGACTGTCAGCTTCCAACACCTGATTTTGGAGCTTATCAACTCACTTTCAGCTTTTGCCTTGAATTGATATTCTCAGGGAAAAATGTTTCTTTATTTGTTAAAGTTAATAGTGTAAGTAAAACAATAGCATCGTATCTCTATTTTGTATTTTGAAGGGAAGTTTTTTAATCAGTAACAGCATTTTATCAGTAATGACTAAATGAGAGGGAAAAGGAAAGTCTTCCCCACTTCCAACATAAGGCAGAAAGAATGGCGACTGGCGCCAAACTAGAATCTCATAGTTTCACATATGTACTTTTGTTCGGAATGCTCTGTGCATAAGAAGTCCTTTGAATAGTATAAAGCTGAGAATCTTTTCTTTCTGCTTGTCTCTGTTTAAAAAACCCAAAGCTTTCATCAAGATATGATGACATGTATAAGACAAGAAGAAAAACAGTGACTTTTACAGGCATATTACATCAAAATCACAGTTGAACAAACTGCATGGGACATATCTTAGTCTCGATAAGTCTTCAAAAAGCCTACATCATTCTTATAAGAAACTTTTAAACAGTTGAGAATCCATCCAGATTAGATTTCTTGACTATTACCTACAGATAAACTTGACATAAAAGTTATTCAGTGTGTAGGTCCAGAAAAAATGACTGTTACAATCTCATCTGACCTTAAAGCCTCAGAACATTAATAGAGACCTTCTAACTTAAAATGTTGTGTATTGATCTTTAGCTAATTAGTAGCCCTTTCTAAAAGGGTTACCTTAGATGCCACAGCATCTAAAATACATCCTATGAAGTTTCCTTGGTTTCTCTAACCCTATCACATTCTGTGGTAAAAGAATGAATGCAATTGATACCAACAATTGCTATCAGTCATCCAGGTCTTTCCTAAAAGAACTTTCTCTGCAAGAATTCAAAGATTAGTCCCTTATTTCATTATGTAATATTAGAGCCTTAATTTCCTTGATATTATTTGCATATATATATATATATATACATATATATATATAACATCATGATTGTGACTTTTAAAATTACTGAATAGTTGAATATAATTGCCTTAAACTGTCTTTTTTAGACTTTTTTTCACAAGACTGCAAAGGGATAGAAGGGAGTTCATGGAAGTTGGAAAGACAGATAGGAGAGTGATGAGAGCACAGTAGTTGGAGCTAGAAGGCTTCGTCAGTAGGCTCCTCTTGATCAGGTGGCCTGTAGTAAACACCAGCAACAAGGTTCCCTTTGTTGCCTCAGTCTCTAGTTTTTCCCGTAAGCTTTCAATCTGTTTGTGGCTGTTCTGCAGAGACAGCTCTTTGCACTTTGTCCCTTTTCTGATTTAGAGGGAAACCCTTTCACCCCTCCTTCCATGCATGTCCCTTCTGAACAGCCTGAGATCATCAACAGTTGCACTCCAGTCTTGGGATTTGTTATAGCAAGTTGCAGCAATGACAACTAGGTCATAGCTTTCTAGCGGCATGGTGACTTCCAGTTCCTCCTGTTTGTTGATGATGCTGAGTGCATTGGTGTAGAGGCACTTCAGACAGGCTGAAAAATGGGTCTCCTTCTTAGGAGAGCACAATTCCTTTGTAGTACTTCACTGGTGCTTGTGTGGTTTCACTAGTTGCCTGCTACTGCCTCAGTAGCCCCTGGCTCATCTCTGTAAGACTTTACATGTGTTGCAGTGTACCCAGCACATCTCAGAGAAACAGGCTGAGGGCTTTTGTTAGCACCACTTCCCTCCAGCCTTATCATGTCATTCCACAGCTTGTCACAGGCAGGCCTGATGTTATTCTCTCCTCCTTTCAAGTCTAGTTTAAAGCTCTGTCATTAAGCCCTGGTAGCTCGTGAGCAAAAACCCTCTTTGCCCTTTGAGAAAGGTGAATCCCATCCAATACCAGCAAGCCTGGTGCTGTGTACACCACCTCATAATAGAAAAGTATAAAATTGTGTTGATGACATCAGCCATGGAGCCATGTATTAATAGATTGGGTCCATCTGTTTCTTCCAATATTGCCGCCCGCAGCTAAAAGGATAGAGGAAGAGGACCTACAGTCACTACAGTGATTACTAAGATCAGACCTAGTTCTTTTATTATTCCACAGCCTAAGGGAAAGGTTCCTTCCCTTTTATAGTACATGAAGAATTAATCGCCCAAATTCACATGCACAAAATAAGGAGCAGATCCATCTTCTTCCAGTTTTAGATTCTTATCTTAAAATTGGTGAGAGATAAAAGTCTATGTACATCTACATATTGGGATCAAATCCAAAATTTACTCATTCATAGGACTCATTAGAGATCTGGAAATTGTCTTGTGATTATCAAAACTGCTGTAGTTGAAATATCCATAAACTATCTCACTGTATGTTATTCTAACATTGATTTTTGAAAATATTTAGAAGATATTTTAAAAGAAAATATAAAAGTTTAAGACTCTTCTATTTTGTGTTAATAATTAATTCATTGTGGTTAGTAATAAAAATATTTTGTGTGATTTTTATTCTGTTATTCCTTTCAGGTCACATTAAAAAAAAAACCCCTACATAATAAACCATTTCATGAATGCATTGCAGTTTTACATCAGTTTCATTTACGATTCAGTCCATGTAAGCCACACCAGAGGCTGTGCTAAGCCCAGGCTTTCTGAGTTCATTAGAGTGGCTGCTCATTCAACAATAAGGCTTTGCTTGCCAGTAGTCAGTCTCTCCAAATCCTTGCAAGCCTTCTGAGGACACAACTCTGCTAATAAGCTGCAATGGGGCCTTGTGCTTACAACTATTCCTTTTATTGTACATTATGTACCTCAGACATTGCCAAGCTATGTAGTATTTAAGTGAAAAGCTGAGTAAATGACACATTTACATACTGTACATATCAGTATCCCAGATGGGAAAACTGAGTGTCGCGTATATCCCAGGAAAGGAGAATAACAAGATAGTCTGTACAGTTGCTTGCCAGTCTTTCATCTACATGTTGATTTTTCTGTTTTTCAATGTAAAATAAAATCTATCTCTTATCCGGAACGTAACATAATCTTTTTGATTATGTTTGTGATTCTTTCAAGGCCTTTCTATATGCAGTTATTGCAAATAAATTAATTCCAGAGTTACCCCTGAATTAAACATCACACTGAAAATATAACTGAAAAAAGATATTGACTGACAAAAAGGCAACCTCTATACTTTCTCCCTATGCCTGTAACAGAGACATGAAAAAAAAAAAAAAGAATCCCACTGCTCATTAAGACTTATGGAGATGATGATAGCATCTTCTCCATATTGACATCTAACTGGAAAGTAAATTTGGATTTTCAGTTCAAAGCTTGCCTGGAGAAGCAGAAGCTCAAGAAACTACTTCCTCAATTGTAACCATAAAGCATGTTACTTGTAGTCCTCTAAATACTGAATAATTGGCTTCATCCCACAGAAAAGAGGTGCTGCTTTCTGAATAACAATGTTGATAGAACAACCATTACAGTAAAACCCAGCAATTCCAGGATCACGCACCAACCTGATGTTTGAGATATATCTGCATTCTTTTTCTTAAACCAAGGATAATAAAAAAGGTGCAAAACATGAAAAGAGTTAGAATAAGAATGTTTTTTATATTTTGTCTATCATCACTGATAGACAAAATAAAACACGTTAACACAAGTATTCTTTCACACTTTATCACTAACACTGGTCTTTTCCTTGAGTCTGTCTTAGTATAGAGACATTTAGCCTCTTCCTCAGCAGCAAGAAACTCTTCATAACCCCTTCTAAGAAATGGCATTTTCTAAGCTGTGAATCCTGCCTTCCCACTCCTCTTTGAAGATTTTCAGGCTTTCTGAACTGCAGGCTCCTGTGTTTACCACATCACTCCTTCTCTGCTTGCCCAACTGTCATGCTCACTTGCCATCAGAGAGAAGAGTATCTCTTGCTGTAAAACCTTCCACTCAACCCACATTTCAAGAGACAGCAAAGGGAAAAGCACCCAAATTTCTCCCTGCTGCCAAGTCCCAATTTTTTAACAAAACGCAATCTACTGAAGCAAGTAAAACAGACACAGAGTGTTACAGAGAGGGCACTGGGATGAGTGGACGTTTGGACCTTTTAGATGAACTCCCATAAATCTCTGTTTATGTACTTGTGGTCCTGCTACAAAATCAGTCTAACTGAATTTACAGCTGGTTTTGCAGAGACCTATGTAAGGGAAATAAAAGCAGTACAGTTAAGGAAACTTCCCAGAGAAAACCATGGGAATGTTAGGTCTATAAACTAAACCCATTGAACTTGAAAATGTAGCTACTTCAAGGTATATGTAGTAGCCTTTATGGCTATGGTATATGTAAATCTCTTTATTTAGATGACAGACCCATGAGATTTGAAAGACTGAGTTCTTCCGTACACAGCACACAAAATTTCTGCATGAGGATAGAGTCCATCTTTGTTGTGATGGAATTTCCCCTTTGAAAAAAAGACCTACTGCTGATAAAAAAAAAATCCATATTGACAATCCTGTTTCCTGAAAAAATAATTTCAAAGTTTAATTGTCCTTGCAGGTAGACATATCATTTCTTTCAGTGCTTAAGCTGTTTCATCCTGTAATTGCACTTGTCTGACAGATTAAACAGCTCCTTATAAGAAATCACCTTCTTATTTATATGCTTGTAAACCATGATAAAGCCTAATAAAATTTCTATTTAGTAATATTGAGATAAATTCTTTTTTTGAAATATTATTTTAATTTCATAAATTTTGCAACTTTGATATTTTCAGCTTGCAGAAATTAAAATGCAGTTTTTTAAACTTAATATGATACCTTTGGGAGAAATCCACTTCCTTTACCTGTATACACAGGAACTTTTGTTCCCATGCTTGGATAGCTAAGACAATCTTCTCTCAGATATAACATGTCATTGGAAGGTTAAAGTGGTTATTCATAATTATTAATTTCAGCATGATTACTTCCAGCTATACAGCTTCTAATAATAATTAATACAAATGCTACTTTTCCTATAGCAAGCTTTTGAATTTTTGCTGAATTTATGTTCCTTTATGCCACTGGAACAAGTGTAAGGCATATGAAGACTTTATTAGCAATTTTTTTGCCCATATACACTACTCATAAAAGTATTAAACCATACTGGTCTAAGAACAAATCTCCTCTGGCTGACACTTCTCCATTTAACTTGACTTTTAATAATAAGAGCTAAAATGGTTTTAAATCTCTAGCTACGTAATACAGTGATTTTATATAACATTTGAGAAAAAGGAAAGCAGAGATAGGAAAGGAGTAATGAAAATGTTGTAGGACATAACATCAGATACCAGTAAAGTTGTTTTTGCGTTCTTGAAACAGGATGGACTTACTTCTAGGCAACCACCTAAGCTGATGTTGGTAGTTTCTTTATTTCCTCATTATTAGCCTTTCCACACATTCCCAGATGAATTTAAGCTGTTTATTTTATCTACTCTTTTACCTGAGTAAAATATTTCTACCTTTTTCATTTAGTCAACCAAAATGTCTATATTATTCCAAAATACATATGGTAGGAAAAACTTATCAAAGTATCTATAGTAGGAAAAGCTTATTAAAATTCTGTATGAGAACTCTTAAAAAAAAGTATTAAAGCCTAGAGAGAAAAGAGGAAGATGATTTCTCCCTCTTTCTCCTTATGTATATATTTACAGTTTTCTATCTGAATCCTTCCTGTAACACTGATGTTACATAAGCATCTACATTAGGTTTTTAGAAACTTACTCTGGTTTTATTGATATTACCTATTTATTTTTTCCCTGTACATACATATAGAATACAAAAGCTGTGCATTGCAAATGCATTTCAGCTATTGCGGCTGCATATCTTTTGTAGCAATTTTCTGTTAAAATACAAATTCAAGGAATTTATTATTAGCTCACACTTTTATTTTGTATTGCTTTGTATAAGGGGGAAAAAATCTTCAGATATTCCCAATATATTTCCACTTTTTCAATTCAGGGAAGTTTTCTTAGTGCCTTCTCCATTGTGTTTGTTTTTTATTCTCAAAGCAACACCTTTGCCATTTTCTCCTGAACTTATCTCATGTGTCAGTATGGTAGTTGAGCTTGGAGGAGTTTAATAAAGATGACATCCACCACTGCAGGTGAATTAATTTGTGTATGCTCTACTAGATCACATAGTGGCTCAGTTACAGCAATAATCTATATTACTTTATCCTTAGACTTGTCATAACTCAATTTATACTCAACCTTTGTTTACATCAGTTTCTGTATCATTATAAACTTGAAAAGATTCTTGGCTGGATATGAGTTTGGATGTCTATCATAATTTTCTCCAGTGGAAAGCAGCAAACAATCAAAATACAAAGGTATAGAAAGACCAGTTATAAACTTTTCTGCAGCTGATGTGCAATATGCTTCCACAATCCAATTGATTCTACATGACTTTTATCACAACAGAAAATGATACTTGGTGTTAGTTTCCATGATACATAGAAGCTAAGAAAGTATACTTCTTTCAACCATCCTAGAAATATAAAACAGAAGGTAAAGCTGGATGTAAATACACACATACAGAGACAAATACATTCAAAAGCATAAACATATTTTAGTGAGACAAGCAATGATAAAGAGTTGCATGAATCTCCATGGTATATACAGATAAAATGGAAAATCTCACAGTTGTTTTTGTCATATATCTAATCAAGTAATTTATATTCTCTGATATTAAACAAATAGGTCATTGCTTCACTGTTTTCCATGGCATATTAGCTGAATGAATTTATATATTTCAACTCCAAGGGTCAAAACTGATCTAGCATGTTGTTCAGTTTTACACAATCAGCAGAAGATGTTCAGTAAGAATAGGAAAAGCATCAGATTGAGATGATCTTTTGTATAACAACTGACACAGTTGATTTACTGATTGTGATTAATGAGTGTCTCAATCTGTATATGAAAAGGGAGAAAAAAATTACAGATGTTGATAAAATGCATTACTGCTAGTCAGGAATTATTCCATCCCACAGGAGACAGGACTCTTGTACTTTCCAGTTAAGCATGCCAGCCTTGCTCACATATTGTGATGTACGCAGAAGGAACACACCATAACCACTGTTAACTAATACAAAGTTTACGAAACTATGAAAAGACTGGTGTAGATCACACTAAAATAGAAGCAACATTGGATCTTTCAGAAAGACTTGAAGAAAAAAGGTATTATCTCATCAGGGTACAATTTTCTCAAAAAATCCTTGTACACCTGGGATTGATTCAGCAGACATACATTGAGGTCCAATGCGCTCCCTCTCTACAAGGAATCTGTACTGTTCTACAAATGTTGTTTGTGCCCAGTATGCAGTCTTCATCCCCACGCAGTTGTGGCAGATCCTTTTTAGGAATTTATAGGGCATTTATGCATCCAGATTTCCAGGGACCTCACAATCTTCCTGTGGCTTCACAAAGGCAGTTAACATCCATTCTGATGCTTCTATAACAAAACTTAAAGCCAAGTGTTTGTTCAATAATAATATAGGCTGCTTGGTAGATAACACATTATATGTCTTTTATCAAGGAGTGCAGAAGTATAAGGCATTGCTACTATCTTAATATATATTGAAATAATAAGCATATATATAAAATTTTTAAATGTGTAAGCATGTATGTATATACATGTATATATGGACATACAACCTGAGTCAGTCTTCTACATGTCAGATGTCTGTAGCAACTCCATATATTTTCCATTAATTACTGTTGGTTACAATATCGTTAATTGCTGTTCTTACAACATAAAAAGCGAAAAAAAGAATGCAAAACTATTCAGCCCAAGTTCACAGAAAACAAGTTGCTAAAGTAAGTTCTCTTCTTTGGTAGTTCTTTCACAAAATGCAACAATATAAAACTGCAGTGCTGCAGACAGTATTACTTAGTATTTATATCACAGAAGCAATAAAAGTCTTACTATTTGAGTGAGCAAGTTTTTGTAATTAATCATTCCTACCTGATTGAATTTCAATTCCACACTTTCCATTTTGTGTCAGCAAGAGGCAGGATGCAGTACTTCTATTTACCTCCCAAGTAGAGTAAAGTGAAGCAAAGACTCAAATCCTGACTGTTGTTATAAATTCTTAAAATTATAAAATGTTTAAAATTTTCAATCAGTTCTTGAATCACAAGAATGACTAGTTTTTATTTGATTTGCTATAAGAACCGAAAAATGTAGACACTTGAAAGTATGAAAAACTGTGAGATTTAGGGGAGAAAAGAAATTGACAAACAATATCACACAGATATCTAAACAGAGGTCACATAACAGTGAGAGGTATAGTGTAGAACTCCTCACCATTATGAGAATAGACAAAGTCTTACACATTTCACTTTGTTTCTCTTTATTAACTTTGGTTATTTTAAGTGTTTTTTTTTCTTGGGATTAGGCTTCATTTGACAGATTTTTACAAAGTGGGGGACCAAACAGTGATTCTGACAGAAACAACCATAACCATTTATGTTTTAAGAAGCATATTTAACAATAGCGGATTCTTGAAATGATGAAATGTTTCATTAGAATAATTAATGTTAAGTGTATCAAAAACACTGTATTAAGCAAATCCTTTTTGACTTATTTCTTGTCTTTCAGTAGAAGACAAACTCAATTTTTCTGTTCATTACATTTTATATATATATGCACACATATATACGCATGCATGCACACACATATATAAATATACAGGCGCAATAAACACAATCCACAGTTCTTGTCCTAGAAGATAATCCTGTGTTCCTGTTTGAAGAAATAGGCTTCTTTAAATGCTAAATTAACACAACTACTTAGTGATAGTTTACATAAGAAACAACCTCCTACACTCATTCATTTTTGGTCATACATTAGAATTTTTCTGCAGAAATGTATTGGGTTTGCACAGCCAGGTTTTGGTATCAAGGGAAGGCTACAGGGGTGGCTTCTGTGAGAAGATGCCAGAAGCTTCATTTATGTCTGACAGAGTCAATGCCAACTGACTCCAAGCTGAACCTGCCTTTGGTGAAGGCCAAGCCCATAAGCAATGATGGTAGTACCTCTGGGATAACATATTTAAGAAGAGGGGGAAAAAAACATGCAGCAACTTCAGTTGGAGAAAGGAGTAAGAACGCATGAGAGGAACAGCCACACCACAGCAGATGGATTCCCAGAGGATGTAACCCTCTGAGAAGCCCTGATGGAGCGGGCTCCTGCCAGGATTTGTGGACCTACGGAGAGAGGAGCCCACACTGGAGCAGGTTTGCTGGCAGGACTTGTGACACCCTGGGGGACTCATGCTGTTCCTGAAGGACTGCATCGTGGGAAGGGACTCATGCTGGAGCAGTTCATGAAGAACTGCAGCCCATGGAAAGGACCCAGAAGTTTGTGGAGAGCTGTCTCCTGTGGGAGGGATCCCACAGGAGAGGAAAAAAAGGAGGAGTGTGAGGAGTCCTCCGCATGAGGAGGAAGCAGCAGCAGAGACCATGTGTGATGAACTGACCACAGTCCCCATTCCCTGTCTTGCTGCTCTGCTGCAGGGGAAAAGGTGGAGAAAAATGGGGCAAAGCTAAACACAGGAAGAAGGGAGGGGTAGGGGAAGATGTTTTCAAGATTTTATTTCTATTTTCCTACTCTGATCTGATTGGTAATAAATTAAAGTAATTTCCCCAAATGAGTCTTTTTCCCATGACAATAATAGGTGACTGATCTCTCCCCTTCCCTATCTTGACCCACAAGCCTTTTGTTTTGTTTTCTCTCCCTTGCCCAGATGAGGAGGGGGAGAGAGAGCAGCTTTGGTGAGCACCTGACATCCACAAAACCCATGTTAAATCTTTTATTGCTGCTTTATACAAAAAAACAGAGAATCAGATCTATGTGCAACCTTCCCTTTGTACTGTCTGATCTCTCAAGCAGTGTTTGAATATTCTTTGAAATACCTCCATCATACCTCAAATCTGAAAAGTCATTGGCAGATGTTTAGTACCTATTTAGTTCTAAATTATACGTGTTCACAAAATATGTCCTATAACATTTCAAAAATTCATTATTTCCTCCTCCCTTGATTTTATCCTCAGAATAGGTAATTGTTTTTCCTAGTTTAGCAGAGCCATAACTCCTGGCATTATATTCTTACATAAAAATCTTGTTTATTTATCAGCAATGGAGTAGAAAAATGTATTTTCACTTCCTATTGATATGAAGGGAAACTTGAAATTTGAGAAACAAATACTCAAAAATCTCTATATTTGAATACTTGAAATTAATAGTGCAGACCTACTTTTCAAGCCTTAAGTTATGATTTTAACTTATATCTGTAAAGTATCATGACACTCTAAAAAAATCAAAGATGAAATTGGCCAGTTTAAAAGCAATTGCTAGCTGTTCAAGAAATAGGAAATAGGTATTTTGTTAATTGTAGGTCAGGGAAATAAAGCCAGATATGTATTGCATTTCAGACCTGTGTCTCTATCAGAACCTTCATTCTTATGCTGTTAATAAGAGGAAATCATCCTGCATTAAAAAATGGAAAAGGGGAAGTTTACTGACTCATCTAGGTATTTAAGACTGCTGTATAGTACTGTCAGTGTGTATGAGAGAAACTCCAGTATACCAAGCAAAAATTTTACTCGGATTGGAAACAATAGTGCACAGCATAGTGAGTACACACTAGGGAAAGTTTATGCAGAGACATAGTTGTGCATGCTCACAAAAGACATTATAGAGATCATTTTTAAGGCTATGGCTTTTGAAGATATGCTAGAGAAAAAAATATTTTAAGGATAATCACAAATGATTTTGGATCCAGGTATTTGGAACAGCAAGACTGAATACAGGTTTTCTTCTGGATTTTTGCCAGAAAGGGTAATGTTATGATGTGCAAAACTATGACGTTGAATCTGAAGCCCAAAAGATCATCAGAATACTTTACCTGTACCTGGCACTCAAAAGCTGAACGTTGCCATTTGAGCCCATGTCTAAAGTGGAAAATAAGACATAAGACTGCATTTCTAAAGAGTCTTAGTTACTTAGTTGCTCCACTCCCAAAATAAAACATAATAATAATAATAATAAACCCTCCACACAGAAACAAACAAAAAAAGATGTCAAAAAACCCAAACAAGCAAACCCTATACTTCATTACAGAAGTATTTTAGTAAGTCTTCAAAGAAAAAAAACATTTCTCTAATTGGAAATATTTCCTGCTACACAGAAATGTTTTATGCCAATGATCACTCGTGGATTTTAAAGAGAAGTTTCCATATTAAAACAACTAAGATCCCTAAGGTTGATTCTGAATTAATTTCATGGAACTAGAAGACTCTACGTTGTTCAATTGATTCTCAGATTGGAGACTAGTGAAAAGTGGTATTGCAGAGTTTAAAATGGACAGTGAGGGAAATAGAGATGGAAAAGAGAAGACAAAGGAGGAACTACACCAATGAAATAAATTGACAGCTATGGTGCTTACTTAAAATTACTTGATTTATCAGAAAGGAACACAAGAAAGGTAAAAAGAGAATCAAAACTATTATGTTATAAAATGAATGCAAACTATTAATCAGTGTTCTTTGACTGAAGAAAGGAGAAATGCCATGCCATAAGAAACAAGATATGTCTTAGAAGAACATTAATGCTAAGAACTATCAACTCAGAACATGAGACCACAGGGCATCTGAAGATTATCGTCTGTCCATGCAGCCACAAATACTCCAGTCAGGAGGATATTGTGGGACCTAGCTGTTTCCTGGGGCCAGAAGTTTAAGAGCAGGGTCTAGCAGCCAGGGTCTGTACATCCTGTACTTTACTTGTTATTTTTATACAGTGACTCATATAGACCAAAGAGGCAAGTTTGTTTAAAATTAAAGTCAGTGCCCAAATCTTTATATATACTTGGAGCATATCAGGATCAGACCTTGAGCGCTGAAGTTCTTACTTTGAGGCAGGCATTTGACAAAAAACTCTATTAGCAATAAGCAGTCTTAAAGGTTGATTGCATGGCTTAGATTAAGTGACTGTTCATACCTTTGCTGATATACAGTAATTTCCTTTGGTAATTGTGTTCAAGTGTATTTACACCTGGTTGCACTTGAAATGTTTTTAATTGTCTTTGGTATGTTTTACTTTAAGATTGGAAAGCAAATGGGCCAAACCGTAAGGTGGTCTTATGCATTGAAATTTGATAGTAACTTTTTCCTTCATTCTTTGCCTCAAGTGCAATGCACTTAATTGGTTCCTAACCACTGCATAGCAATCATGGTTTATGTCTTAGCTAGAAGTCTTTAAAGGTGCGGTACAACTTCATTTGCAACTTTCCGAAAACACCATTATTTCAGTGAATACCATGAGTAGACAAGGAATGTGTCCTTTCACTCTTACAATATTTTAATGCTACATTAAGATAGAACAATCATCTTTCACCTTAGGATTCACTCAGTTACTGCTGACAGATGATTTGCCATAGACTCTTGTGCTCTCTTGCTTTTTGGAGTCCAAAAATCTTTAAAGGTTGATGTGGAGAGAAAGTGAGAGGAGCTCTGATGTCATAGTGCTCCAGAATGGAACATTGAATCCTCATATTTATGTCTTTTATTTTCTAAAGCTTTTGTTTAATAATCTTAATATTGTTTCCTCACTTTGTTTTATAAGATAATAAAAGAAAAATGTTTCTTCGGCATGGATTTTCCATATATAAAATAGATGACAACAGACAGGAACAGATTAATCCATAAACTAACTGAATATATTTATAGTTTGATAAGTACTGCAAATTACACAGCCATTTAATTTTCATTACTGGTATTCATATGCTTCCCTCTCTTTCATATACTGATTTACTCCATTCGAGGGTCCACTAAACAAATATTTTCATTTTTAAAATAGCAGCAAGGCTGCAGCAGGTCTTCAAAGTATCTTAGCAATCAGCATTTTGCTTGTTGAAAATTTTATCTCTGTTTAAAAAAGCACTTAAGAGTGTGTTAAATCTCATGTTAGACAATCAACAGGTACATTTCACATTACAGTCAACAGGACTTCAACTTGTATTGAACTGTATTCCAAAAACAGGGCCTCAGCAGGTCAATTTTTGACACATACACTAAAGAAAAGGAAGTGAAAAGAACAGAGCTTGTCAGTTATGCACTTTTTACTTTTTCTGAAGAAATTTCAGTTAAGATTTTGAAGACTAAGCTTGTAGTAATTGCATTTAATTGCATTCAGTTGGTTCTGCATAAGTGCAAACAAACTCCTCCATTACATCCAAATTAATACTGTTTCAGTAAATTCTTCTGGAAGACTATATTGTATTATATTTCTTCTTAATGTGTCTATCATTACTTGGATTGAGTAGATCTTCTGGCTAACCAGCAAGACAAGTTTCCATCCAGGAAGGCAGGAGTTGAGCTTCTCAGCATTGCCGAAGCAAACTTGCACAGAGAGACTCAAGATTACTCACTCTGACCATAGCAACTTTGTGCTCCAAAAGGGAAGTTTTCTTTTCCTTTGAGACTACTGCTTTAGTTATCTTTATGCCCCGCTTCAGAAAGGTATTTCTTAATATGTGAAGAATAATAATCTTTCATTTACAATAATACAAGGAAAGATGGTGGGGATGGGTGTGGGAGGTTACTGCCAGTACGGCAGTTTCTTTTTTCATCATTCTGTTTCAGGATTCTGTCAACTTCATTGGTATCCTTTAAGATATTGAAATCCTCTCCTAGTAATGCTGTATATGTAGCCTGAGTTACACTACTGAGAGCCTCTAACTTCTTAAACCTCATGCATCGATAATACTCTTCTAAGTCCAATAACAAAAACTACAAACACAATACCTCAAACTGTCAATTGAGTTATAATAGGCCTTGATTCTGATTGATCTCCATGATTAGACTATTCTCATTTAACTCCACCCACAGGATTGAATCCATCATTGTTGAGTTAAAAGTATAGAAATTTGGCAGAAAATAAATTCCCTGCCTTCCAGCTGGTCCTCAGAGATCAGAGGGGCTGGGTGCAGCTGGGCTTAGTTTCTGATTAGAACAAATTCAGCACTGTAAGTCTGGTTGCATTCAATAGAAACCTTCACATGCACAGATTCACAAATAGCATCGCTTTGACACTGTAAGTCTAGTCATGTTCAATAAGAACTTGTGCAATTACAGATTCAAAAATTGTGCAATTTGCCAGTCCCATACTACAGATTTGGCTGAGTTCAAGAACAACTTTCATGATCCAAATTTACTAATGGTATGATTTTATTGAAGGAATAGGACAGCAGGTTCAGGGGTTTTGGTGATAAATGCATTAACTGCACAGTGTTATACGTGTCACAACACAAAGTATAGTAACAGAGATAGAATAGCAATACATATATAAATAAATATTCCCATATAAATAAATATTCCCAGGTATTCTCCAACACAGTCGGAGACACAAAGCATGTCACTTCAGGATAGGAAAGACACAGTCTGTTGACCAATCCTAAACAAATAGAGGTTTCCCCTCTCATTTCTTTTTTCTTCTTGTTTTTTTCTTTTTCCCCTGAAAATCCCTTCTTTTATATTGCAATCTTTGACTCCTCCCAAAGAGGTAGAACAATCACATTATAGGTGGGATTTTGGTGACTGTGGTCATACATGTAAGGCATGTTCTTTTTTCATTTGCATTCATAGAGGTGTGAAGGTTAATAAGAAAACAGGGCTTAATGAGGGTATCAGTTACTTTCAGTCAGAATTCATAGCTGATACAAAAGGTAAACCAAACATTTTGGTCCTCCTCCACCCACCAAGGGAAACCTTTGCCAGAGAGTCCCTGCACCCATCCTCACAGAGACAACATCAGGCCATGAGGCCTCTTCTTCACCCAAGACATCGTTCTGTCACTAGGCATTGCTTGAGTCAGGTGCAAGGATAAGCAAGGGACCCAGTTCATGTTTTTTCTCAACCGTCTTCATCACTTCTTCAGCAATTTAAGGCAGCTCTGTAGCAAGTCTGATAATCTAGTGCAACTATAAAATTGAAACCTTTTATTTCTTTCCTAGTTAGATAAAATACGCTCAAAAACTTCTGTTAGAAATTAACTGGGTGAATATGTGGACAGATTTTTTCTCTGAATATTTAATCTATGATGGAAATAAATGTAGCAGGTTTAGCGTTTCAATGTAGCATTGAAACAAAACAAAGTCTTATTTTCTTGGTTTTGGCCAAGGACAGGGTTAATTTTTTGCAGTAGCAGAGAGGGGGCGTGGCTGAGGGGGTGACATCACAACTGAGATGTCATTGGATACCATCTCACCAGGGCTGGGCTGAAAGGACTCTTTGGTTTCCAAGAAGAAGGATGTGGCTTCTGAGTAGGAACAAGCCTGGTGGACAGAGTGGCTGGGGAGGGTTGCTGTAGCATTGCATTGGGTTGGGGTCAGTGAGCGTTTTGCATGTAAATCACGCTCTCTTTTGTACATTTTTGTTATTAATATTTTTGCTGCAACTGTTTGTTTTATTATTTCATTACTGTTTTCAGTACATTTTTCTTATCTCAACCCATGATCTTTACCTTTTGTGCCTCCAATTCTCCTCTTCAGCCACTCACAGGGGGGAGGTGGGAGAGGGGGTAGAGGAGCTGAGTGAGTGGCAGTGTGGTTTGGAGTCTCGATGGGAGAACTAAATTGGGTAATACCATTCCTAAATTGCAACAATCATTTACTTATAAATAAATACAGATGGCATTAACCATACTTGCTATTGTCCAATAAGCTTTTGTCAAATGGAAGCCTAGCATATGTGATATTTATTTTTCAATTTTTATAAATGATATAGTATCCATTAGCAGATCAATGTCATAGGAAAGATCTGTCATTTTAAAAAATCTGTAGTCTTCTCATTAAATCTCTCTTATAAAAATATGTACAGTTTCTTCAATTAAATTTAAGAGGGAAGGGAAATCACTATAGATGAGCAGTAAGTGCTCTACATAATTTTTGAAAGCAATTTTCAGAAACTAGGAAACATTTTTATCTTTTCCATCCATAGACTGTGGAATCATTCAGCATTTCCTTTGGTTAAAGCTAAGAGCTTTCACGATTTGCATGATGGGAGTACCAATGACTTGATCATTGTATACATATGTATACAATGTTTACAAAATGTATACAAATGTATACAACAGCATGCTAACTGCCACATTTAATTCCACCAATCTTATATTTTCCCTTGTACAGCTAATAATCTTTGTGCCAAAATAGTGTGTTCAAGGAATTAGTTGGGAGCACAAATTATTTGAAAAGTGTTTTAAAACCATCTATGATCATTTTAAGTCTAAGAGAGTAGTTGCAGTATTTATACTGAACCAGTAGCCAAATACTCTATACTGCAGAAACCATCCCTATCATTGAGTATAGTTATAATCAATCAACTTTTGTTTTCAAAGGGGCTGAATTTTCCATCTGATACTTTTTATTAATACTAAGTTGTTCTTCCTCGTAACATTTATAGCTGCTTCTGAGCTACACAATTAATTTTCATTTGAGTTGACATGAAGGCAGCACACCCTACCAGCAGTGTCCTGAAGAGAATATCCTCTGTGTGGTGTGAAGGAATCCCAACCACACACTGAGTCAAAAAAGGTTGTTTCTTCCTCTCTCTGAGGCCTCAGGAACAGGAACACCCTAAATGCAGAGAAAGATAATGGCTGTGAAAATACGGAAATCTTACAGTGTAATAGATAAATGAGTTTTAATCTCTCTCAAGCTAAAGCAGCAGAAAAATAAGTCTACTAGCACAAGAGTCTTGATGGACAATCAAGGATGATATGCTGACAACTGTCTTGCTGAGGACCTAAATGCTGAAATGTCCCTCTCCAAGCGAACTAGTACTGGTAAGAAAATTACTCTCTCTTGATGTGTTGAAGAGACAAAGAAAATGCAATCCAAACACATCTACAAAAAGAAGGCTTGTGATTTCAATGTTCCAGAGGAAAGTAACATATGCAGTAGGATGGCCCTGGCCAGCTGCTAGACCCCCACCCAGACACTGTCACTCTCCCTCACTAACCATCCAGGGGCAGAAGATAAGGTGGAAAAGCTCATGTGTTTACATGGAAAGATCTCTGCCAGGGAGATCTCTGACCAATTTCTGTGATGGGCAAAACAGACTTGATTTAGGAAAATTAATTTAATTTATTAAATATTTTTAATTAAATGCTTTTTAATTCAATAGTTGTAAAAATATATTTAGATAGTGAAAAACAAAGGCAAAAAACCCTTAAAATATCTCTCCTTCATCTCTGCTCTCCCAGGCTCAACCTTACTCCTCCATTCCTGACTCCTCTATATTCTCCTGTCCAGAGCAATGCTAGAGGATGGGGAATAGGGACCTGTGGTCAGACCATAACAGCTCCTCTCTGTTGCTCCTTCCTCCTCACACTATTCTCTGCAAAACAAATTCCAGCAAGTCTATGGAAATTATGTCATTTTTCTTCACATGAAATTTCTAATTCTGCAAAGTAACTATCTAAAAAAAAAGAATGGTATAACTTCTTGCGACCCTCCTCCAAAACACACATTTTTATTAATGCACATGTCTGATGAGAATAAAAAAAAATGTATTAACAGGTGTTTCTCTTTTTGTGGAAAGCCTGAAAATATTTTATGGTACTACCTCAAACTATGACCTTTCACTACCGTTTGTTCAACCCTTCCTCCTCACGTCATTTTTGGAAAAAGATATGCTTTTGATTGTGCTGGGAAAGCAATTTACTAAATTGAAAAGAATCTGGTATCTGAATTTGCCTAGAATTCATTCTCAATGCACCTTAATAGCAACTTGTTCTCTTTTTGCAGTTCTTATTACCAGTATATGCTCTATGTTAATTTACCTATACCAGATCCTTTCCATCCTCTGAAATGAAAGAAAAATTTAAAGAAAATAAATTATGGTAGAGTAATTCAAAAGAGAGAATTTATGAAAGAGAAAGGATCATTTGTAAAGTATCAGAAAGTGGCAGATGTGGGACAATAGTCATAGGGCATCAACCACCTCTCTAGGAATCCTGTTCCAGTGTTTCACCACGTTCTTGATACAGAAATGTTCCTAATATTCTGTCTAAACCTGCTCTGACACAGCTTTCAAACATTCCCTTGGGTCCTACCATTGGATCCCAGGGAGAAGAGCTCAGCACCTCCTTCTCCCTTTCCCCTCCTCAGGAAGCTGTAGAGAGTAGTGAGGTTGCCACCTAATTTCCTTTTCTCCAAACTGGATAAGACCAAAGTCCTTAGCTGCTCCTTATAGGACATTCCTTCCAGACCTTTCATCAGCTTTGTTACCCTCCTCTGGAGGCATTCAAGGATCTTCACAACTTTCTTAAACTGTAGGGTCTAGAACTGCACATAGTACTCAAGATGAGGTTGCGGGAATACTGAATAGATACACCTTTTTTGACCAGCTGGTAATGCTGTATTTGACACACTCCAGGATGCAGTTTGCCCTCTGAACTGCCTTTGCACACTGGTGACTCAGATTGAGCTGCTACCAACCAGCACCACCAGATCCTGTTCTTCAGGGCTGCTCCCCAGCCACCATTCTTCTGATTTATTCTTTTGCACAGTTATACTCTGTATTAGATGCAGAATGCATCATTTTGACCAGTTAAATTTCATCCCTTTAATCATAGCCCAGTGCTATGGCCCAAAGTCAATCTTATGAAGTTCAAAAAAGCAAAGTGATGTGTCCTGCACCTGGGTCACAACAATCCCATACAGCACTACAGGCTTGGGGATGAGTAGCTGGAAAGCAGCCCAGCAGAACAGGATCTTCTGATGCTAATCGACAGTGGCTGAACATGAGCCATCAGTGTGCCCAGGTGGCCAAGAAGGCCAATGGCATCCTGACTTGTATCAGAAACAGTATGGCCAGCAGGACTAGGGAAGTTATTGTCCCTCTGTACTCAGCAGTGTTGAGGCTGCACTTTGAGTACTGTGTTCAGACAGGAGATTGTAGACAGTGGGGGTTGGTCTTTTCTCACAAGTAACAGGCAATATGACAAGAGGAAATGATCTCAAGTGTCACCAGGGAAGGCTGAGATTGGATATCAAGAAAAATTTCTTCAACTAAAGGTGGTCAAGCATTGTAACAGGCTGCCCAGGGAGGTGGTGAAATTACCATACCTGGGAGTGTTCAAAAAGCATGTAGATGTGGTGCCTAGGGACGTGGTTTAATGGTGGACTTGGCAGTGTTAGGTTAATGACTGGAATCAATGATCTTAGAGGTCTTTTCTGACCTTAAATATTCTATGATTCTGTGATTTTGTATGTATTCTATTCTATTTTATATATATTCCGTGATTTATATATATACTCCAATATATCTAGATTCCTCTGCAAGGTCTTCTGAGAGGCAGAGTCAACAACACCACCCTGTTTGGGATCATCATCAAACTTACTAATGGTGCATTTAATGCCTTCATCCAGATCTTTGATAAATATATCAAGCAGGACTGTCCAACTCTAATTGAACTTTGGCCTTTTGTGTCTTCACCAGTATATATGAGCTATAGCTCTGTACTCACAATACTTTTCAAAAATATTAAGTCTTTTAGGGCCTCTCTTCTAGTGGGCATACTAAAAACCTATGACAAGAATTATTTCATGCAAACTTCAAAAATTTCCAAGACCTGCTCATCAGTATATTCTCAGGTGACATGTAGGAAGTTGAAATCTGCCATAAGGACAAGGCCTACCAATCCAGAACTCATCCTGTCTGGATGACTGGTAATAGACACCTACTGCAACATCTCTTTTGTTTTCCATTCCTCTAATCCTTACCCAGAGGATCTCAACCACATCATCACTAACTGTGAGGGCCATGCAGTCAAAACACTCCCTTAAGTATAGTGCAACACTTCCACCTTGCCTGCCCTGCCTATCCCTCCCAAACAGCCCGAAAGGCTCCATCCCAACACCATTCATTCCACAGAGTCTCATTAATACCAATGATATTGTAGCTCTGGAAAGCTGATCAATGCTTACAATTCATCCTGTTTAAGTTTCATACTCCATGTGTTGGAGTACAAGCATTTCAGATATGCTCCTGAGACCTCTGTGCCCCCAGGAACATTGTAAATGTTCCCACTAGCAATGCCGCCCTCTCAGATGATGTCATGCCAACCTTTGGTCTACCTACTGCAATTCTTTTGGTATTGCCTTCCCTCATTTATTCTAGTAATGTACCTATAACACTTCTAAAGGTTGCGTTTAGTTGAGTGATAGCTCTCCCCGTATGCCAAATCCTGTTGGCTTAGGTGTATGAATCTTAATTACAAGAGAAGTCCTTGCATGATATTAAAGCCCTATGTGAACAGAGACATATTCACAAAAAATAAGACCCATAATACATATTTGTTTCATGTAAGCCTGGTTGACACAATTGCTCATCAGGTGTTCTGACTGGAAAACTCTTTTTCTCTCTGAAACTGCAAATTCACTGTTAAACAAAAATAGGAATGGATGTGTGTTTAGCAGGAGACATTACAAATGACAAACCAAGCATCCATCCTGAAGTAATTTTTAAGTTCTATAAAAAGAATTTTTAAGTTCTATAAAAAGAATTTTTAAGTTCACTTTGCTTTCTCTTTCTTGTCTTCCAATGTAAGCAAGAGCAAAATAAAGGATGACAAGATACTGTCCACTTGATTTATATTGTTCACTTAACAGCCATCAGTACCTGTTTTTTAGGGAAAATTCTTTAAAAAAAAAACCAAACAAACAACTTCTTGGACTACTCTAACTTAACCAATAAGAGTCTCCTTCTTAACCTCAGTGGATGTATCTTTCAAAGATGGAAATCACTCCCTTAGTGATTCCCTTTCTTGTTCGTGAACTGACATAAACAGATTCCAGCATCTGTCAAAGGGCTGATTTGGAGATAGAAAGTAAATAGATGAACTGAAGTGTTAACACCAATGAACATGATAAGAATGCTGTTACTGACTGCTATTTCAGAGAATGACAGAAAACTTCAAAATGTGTCATATGCTGTAAATTTCTAGGGAAAAATGACACTGAAATACATATTACAGTTTGCAGTATTTCATCTTGTACAGTGTGTACAGTAGAGAACACAGAACATTAAGAATGTAATCTGTACAAGTCTAGTTACACCTTCAGAACAGATTCAGATCCTCTTGAGTTTCTTCTGAGGGAGTATCATAGCCAACTATCTTTCACACAATAAAGTCCTTACATCTTAAAAAATCCACCTGACACAGAGAACAAATACTGAATTTTCAATAAGCATAAAGACTTTTTACTTTTACTGCAAATATTTCAGAGCTTATGAGGTATGATCATCAAATACATGGTCATTACTTTAAAAAATAATAGTACAAAAGACAATACCATATGATATGATTTAAACTGATTGCAAATATAAAGGTGCCAGTTTAATCTGTGATGAAAAATTCAGTATTTGCTAATATTAGAATATAGGATAACTTAAAAGATGCATATTTAACATTCCTTTAATGATTTTCAAAAGGAAGATAACATATTTTAATCATCACAGCTTCTTTATTTTCTTCAAAAAGCACAGGTAAAAAAAAAATATTGCCCTAAAAATTATTGCTGAACCAAACCTCTATAGCTCACAAATTGTGTAATCCAATTACCGTTTCGAACACTGCTGAAGTTTTATCATTTTTATTAATCATTGTGCACACAGAGAACTATGAAGAGTGAGCATATGATACATTACAAGTAGATAAACTGCTCTGAAAGTTACTTTCCTGACCATCATTTCAAATTTTGAGGATAGCTAAAATCCAGCCTTTAAAGTAAAAATGGATTTGATTGATTTGGAACAAGACCAAACTTCAGAAATATGTAGCAGCTTCAGTGTCAGCAAATATGATTGGGGCAATTATTTGAGCTAATATTTCTGAAGAAACTAGAACAAAAATATTGATAAGAATCAGTCTTACGAGTACATTTTTGGGACTTAACTTTTGAATACAGATTAACAAAGCATTTTCCTTTTTATTTCATACCTTCTCTGGAATTTTCTATAGCTCTGTAGAAGACACTTTATGAACCATATTAACTTCTCTCAGCAGAAAAAAGCTATGATAAAATTTTGATATCATCATATGTGGTGATTTTTAAGTAAATCCAGGTGAGGTAAAGTATCAGATTAATAAAACTCAATTTATCTGATGTCTCAGTGAAACAGATCAAAGGCACCTAAACATGAGTCAGCAACATTAAATTACTTTCAGGTGATTTTTGTAATGGGTTTGGATGTGGAGGAAACAGATACCATCAAAATAAAATATACAATATGATGTTGGAAAGAGGGGAAGTGAAAAAGTATTTCTAGAGCAGTTTGAGTTTTTTTAGTGGAGGGATTCACATATGAAGGGTAAGTCTGCAGATCATACAGTGTCAATATCTATACATATTTTAAAAGCACCTTCAGATGGTGCTATTGTTTACTATTTACCACAGCATTGCAAGCATTTAAGCAACTAGATTTTTTATTATATGTTATAAACACAGAACTGCTGCAGCCTTTATCTATATGTAAACAAAGATCTTCTGCAAAACATTTATGTTTATATAGCTTTATACATGTACACACCATCATTTGAAATGGAAGTACAATATCAAACATATTCGTTCTGCAGGTGTATCCTAACTAGTGTTAGTCTGGTATTCCAAGTGTTGGTATTAGTGGAGCTCTGCATACCAACCTTTTTCAAACGATGTGCTCTGTGTGCAGCATACTTGCTGTACGCTTTCTTTGGTATATAACCCCACACAGACTATGCACGTATCCAGCTATGTTTCAAAAATTTACATTAAAATGAGGTTATCACTCAAGTTCTCTAACATGCATGAAAGCAAATGCCAAAGCAAACAATTAATAAATTCTTGTCGAGTGACATTTTTTCTTGTTTTATAAAACTTACTGAACACAAAGACTGCCCTTAACGGAAGACAATCTCATTAATGTCACTTTCAAGTAGGACTTAGCATGTTACCCTTAATCAAACTAGAATTCTGAAAAGTTTTCATATATATATATAACTATTTATACTGTATTTATATATAGTAATATATAACCCTGAAAACAATTATTTTTCTAAAGAAAACAAATATGAAAGTAAAAGATGAAAGTGCTGTAGTATTTGTACATCAAAGTCTTTATTATTGTTTGAGAAGAGACCACACTTCTCATAAACTTTTTTTCCTCTGGGTCTGTCTTTCCTATTTTTATTAAATATATCCACCTGAATTGGAATGTATTTTAATAACATTTCGCTTTGCAACCAGTACATTACTCAGTATTTTTCTCAAAATAATAATTCAAATAAATAAATGCTAAAAGAAAATAATAATAATGTGATGGGGAACTTGGAATTTCAAAAAAGACAGAGCTTCTATCTGTATCAGGAAATACTTTATAATGGTGGGACAGATACTTAATTTCACAAAGGTTTAAACAAGCAACAAAATTGGGATTTTTAATTGCTTTTCCCCCCTGTATACAGCAGGCAGCAGATCTGTGGAACCCCTTGCTAAGAGAAAGTATTGGATGAGAAGTTTATATAGGTTCTGGAGGAGATTGCACAAACACATGGAAGATACAATGCATAGTGAGTCTGTGGAATCTTTATCTAAATTTTGGTATCATGTACACCCCCACCAAATATGAAGAAAACAAGGATAATAGATGAAGATTAAATACTACTTTAGCAATTCACCTGTTTTGTCCTAGAATTCCCAGAAAGTCTGTTGAATTGTCCAGGTCAATGCTGCCTGGTCTCAGCGGCAGGATGCTGCTTATTCTACTTATTTGTAACTCAAACTGTTACTTCAATTTCAGATTCTCCAGTGAGTCCCCTTCGTGAAAAAGTTCTGGTATGGCAATCTCTCCATCTTTTTCACAATGAATATTCTTGTAAATAATTAATTTACCTTTTCTGCCGTGTTATTATATTTTCCAGGAATTCCTTTTATGCTTTCTCTCCGTAGATCTTACAGATAATGGGAGGCTTCTTTTTCCTCATGTCTTAGGAATTTAGTACTAATTTTGACTCCCTAACATAGCTTTACATCAGACTCTTTTTTGGCCCAACTATGTTTACACAGACCTGCTTACAAATGGAGAAGGGCTGGTAGGAGATGGGGTGGTTGGAAGGCACAGCAAACACAAAATGATAGAGTTCTCAATTCTCGGTGAAATAAGAAAGGGGATCAACAAAAACTCCATTTGTACTTCTGGAGATCAGACTTTGACCTGCTCAGGACACTGGTTCAGAGGGTTTCTTGGGAAACAGTCCTCAATAACAAAGAGGTCCCTGTATGCTGAAAGATGGGTCTGCAGGGAAGAAGACAGACTTGGCTGAAAACAGAGCTTTTCTTGGAACTCAGGCTAAAAAAGAGAGTTTATGATCTTTGTAAGAAGGGGCAAGCAACTGAGGAGGAGGACAAGGATGCCATTAGGTCCTGTAGAGAGAAAATAAGAAAGCCAAAAGCTCAGCTGGAACTCAATCTGGCTACCCCTGTGAAAGATAATAGAGTGTTTTTATAAATACATTAACAACATAAGGAGGACCAAGGAAAATCTCCGTCCTTTACTGGACATGATGGAAACATTTTCACCAAGGAGGAGAAAAAGGCTGAGCTACTTAATGCCTTCTTTAACAGAAAGACCAGTTATTCTTAGGGCAACCAATCCTCTGAGCTGGTAGACAGGAGAACCCTTGCAATCCAGAGGGAAGCAGTTAGTGACCTGATGTGTCACTCAGAAACTCAGAAGTCTGTGGGACTGCAGGGAATTCACCTAAGGATACTGAGGGAGCTCATAGAAGACCTTACCAAGCCATTCTCCATCATTTATTATCAGTCCTGGTTAACTGGGAAGGTCCCAGATGACTGGAGGTTGGCCAATGTGATGCCCATCTTCATGAAGGAACAGAAGGAAGATCCGGGGAACTATAGGTGTAAGGTCTGCTGTTGGTGCGGGGAAGGTTATGGAACAGATCATCTTGAGTGCAATGACACGGCATGTTCAGGGCAACCAGAGGATCAGACCCAACCAGCATGGTTTTAGGAAAGACAGGTCCAGCTTGGCCAACCTGATCTTTTATGACCAGGTCACCTGCCTAGTGGATGAGGGGAAGGCTGTGGATGTAGTCTACCTGGACTTCAGTAAAGCCTGTGATACCTTTTCTCACAGCATTATGCTGGAGAAACTGACAGTCTAGGGCTTGGACAGGTGCACTCCTTGCTGTGTTAAAAACTGTCTGAATAGCTGGGCACAGACAGTGGTGAATGGTGCCACATCCAGTCAGCTGATGATCACTACTGGGACTCCTCAGGGCTCAGTACTGGCATCAGTCCTGTTTAATGTCTTTACCAATGATCTGGACAATGGGATCAAGCATATCTTCAGTAAGTTCGCAGACAACACTAAGTTAGGTGGGACTGTTGATCTGCTGGAGGGCAGGAAGGCTCTGGAGGGCAGGAAGGCTCTGTAGAGCGATCTGGACAGGCCAGATCAATAGGCCAAGGCCAATTGTATGAGATTCAAAAAAGCAAAGTGTTGCGTCTTGCATTTGGGTCACAACAACCTCATACAACACTACAGGTTTAGGAAAGGTGGCTGGAAAGTGGTCCAGCAGAAAAGGACCTGAGGGTTCTAGTCAACAGCAGCTGAACATGAGCTAGCAGTGTGCCCAGGTGGTCAAGAAGGGCTGTGACATCCTGGCCTGGATCAAGAATAGTGTGTCCTGCACAACTGGGGCAGTGACTGTCTCCCTGTACTTGGCACCAGTGAGGCCACATCTCAAGTCCTGCATTCAATTCTGGGTCCCTCATTACAGGAAGGACATCAAAGTGCTGGAGCATGTCCAGAGAAGGGCAACAAAGCTGATGAAGTGTCTTGAGCACAAATCTTATGAGGAGTGGCTGAGGGAGCTGGGGTTGCTTATTCTGGAGGAGGTTCTGGGGAATCTTATCACTCTCTACAATGACCTGAAGGGAGTTTGTAGTAAGATGGGGACCAGAGTCTTCTCTCAGGCAGCTAGCAACACAATGAGAGGAAATGGCCTCAAGCTGTGCCAAGGTAGGTTCAGGTTGAATATGAGGAATTTTTTTTTCACTGAAAGGGAGGTTATGCTTTGAAACGGTCTGCCCAGGGAGGTGGTGGACTCATTGTCCCTGGAAGTGTTCATGAAATGACTGGACATGGCACATAGTGCTATGGTTTAGTCGGCATGGTGGTATTTGTTCAAAGGTTGGACTTGATGATCTTGGAGGTCTTTTCCAACATTCTATAAGAATTTTGGAGAATAGTAGTATTTAAGTTTAGGAAGCTAAAGAAGCAAATTGCAAAAAACTTTATCCACGTCTAAAATCAACTCCTTGCAATGTCAAAAGCACTGCAGATTCATTTTATGTATTAGACTTAGTCTTTATATCAACATGTTATGGTAGAGGATTCTGATATTATAATTGTAGATGGTTTCCATAGATACATGAAAAAAGACTGGCATATTATGGTAAATATTGAATTACACTGAGAATGCACTGAAGTGTAAATTTTCAGATAACTACATCTATTTTAGAGATTTGCAGAGAGGAAAGACAAATAGAAGGTTTTATAAAGTAATAAATCCATGGATAAAATAATATGTTAAACAGAATATGAAAATAAAATACTTCCACTTTCAGTGCTGAAATTTTCCCCCACTGAATTGAAACAGACTCAAATTCTAGTCTTCACTGTCCCACCAAATTGTTTGCCATAAATGAAACGTGGAGAAAGAAAAAGTAGTTTAATTTAGCACAGAGAGATCTGCAGTAAAAAATACAACACAATGGCCAGTATTCTTCAAGATGCCAAATATATCTTTTCATTATGGTTTAACATTTTTGTTTTTCTAACCATTTCCTTTGAAATTATTATTGCAATTATTCATCTTTATTATTGTCATTATTTATCAGTTATTCATAAATATTTTCCCAACATTTTCTTAATTGTTTGTGTACTTGATTTTAATAACATTTCAAATAAAACAGCATTAGAGATAGCATAAAACTTGATGGACTTTGGAGAGAGCCCCTTACATCTAAGTTCTCAAAGTGATTGAATGACAAGAACAATTATAGACAAACATCAACATACATGTACAGCTTAAACTTTTAAACTGATAAAAAAGAATTACATCATACACCTCACTTCATCAAATGATCTTATGTTACCTGACAAAGATGGGGGTTAGCCCTCACCCAAAAGACCCACGTTCCCTGGAATATAAAAAAATCTTTACCCTAACACTAATTAACAGCAATTACACAAGAATGAATCTGAGCTAGCACACAGCACTCCTTAGAGATCATTCTGTGACAACACCTAAAAAACAATGCTGAAATGCTATCGTATCTTCAGTACAGCTTCTTTAAGGTAAAAATGTATTTGCCCCTTTGGAAATAGTGTGCTTTCTCTTAAATTTTCCTATCATATAATGTCATTGGATCACCTGCAATTTACCAGACTTAGAAGGCAAAATGAATTTTTTTGGAACGTTATGTCCTATGCAAACATCCTTTTTTCTTCAAGTGGATTCCACCATGAACAAATATGTACAGTATAGAATGCCTTGTAATAAACGCCTGTCACCAATAACAATATATTTTGTCACTCTCTGGAAAGCACTGAAATGTCGAACATTTTCATTAGTGCAGCACTTGTTTCGACAGAGAGTAAGAAGCCTCAAAAAGATATTAAATGGGAGATCAATCATTTACTGAATACCCTTACATGTAACCCAACATAAACCTGAAAAGATAACAGATAAATAAATACCGAAGAAATTCTATAACATTGTCATGGTAGTACTACTCTGTCATTCAGTGGAAGTCATGAAAAAGGTTATAGTAGATAGTATACCATGCTTCTGTAAACAGAAGAGGGTCCATTGCTGTTTGTCAATAGAAATGAAACTTTTTGAAGTCTGTTTTATTTCTGGATTTTTGTTAAATTATTTCTTATTTGCTTATGAAAAGGTTGCATCAAAAAGGCTGGCTGCATTTTATGGGTTATCAACAACAGTCAAAATCCATATTTTATTGCTTTGAATGAAGACCAGTGTAGGAGCAGCTAAACAAGACAACACCAGCCACCTGAATGATAGAAAAAGAAGAAGAAAATATTAAAGCAAGAATATTGTGATCCTGAGTGAGCCAGAGCTAAGATTAGCGTGTGTGTGAAAAGAATCACAAGGTCAAACTAAAAAGCTGCTTGAAGCATGATTGATCTTTGAGGCTGAAGGCAGCCACTGGAGTGTCTGTGTGGAATGTGTACAGATAAGTAACACCTGGCCTGGCTTGATAGCTCGGGCCCTTATTCTGTATATAAATGGAGTAATAAAGTTAGAAGAGAGTTCTACCTGGAAAAAGTCTGTCTTTTGTGGATTCATTCGCTGCAAAGGGTGCTGAGTGAGGGATTTTCATCGCAGACCAGAGCTAAGAAAATGTTTAAACTGCACAGGATACTGCAAAGTATAGTGTCCTGGCTCAGGTACAGAAGATCAGATTGTATAACAGTTGAGTTTTGTAGAAATAGAAAAAAAATCTCTAATTATTTTTTTATTATTATAGCTAACATTGATAATGTCTCTCCTTTAAAAGAAATACATTTAAATTCAACTAAAAAAAAACAAAACCAAAAAGAAAAAGAAAAAAAGAAAAAGAAAATAAAGAAGTTAGCATATAACTTTTTTTTTTTTTTGGTTGGTGAGTTGGTTTATTGGGTTTTTTAACCTGTTCAAGAGATCTTGCATTTGCAAGTAATTCCTGCTAGTCCTGAGGTTCCATTTCACATTTTCTGTAGATCTACTTTTTAAAGTAATTCTAATGTACAGAATCACTGTGAAGACCAAGCCTGTGGAGACGAAAGAAAACTTGGTGAAATTTAAGCCAAACGACTTAGTGGTTCTAAACTAGCAAGGAAATGATTTTGCTCTACGTCTGTTATAAAATGTTAGATTATGCTTTTTTCCATAATCCTTTTCCTTTTGTATTCATCCAGTTTTATACAATTGTTCATGTCCTCTAATGTTATTTTGGGTGATGTGTGTACTTTGGAAGAATACATTTTATGTGGGAAAAGATATTAAATAAAGTAAAAAAGTCACTATCTATCCACATCAATACAGAAGCAGTTCATGTAATTTAACTATTGGTTTGAATTACAGTTTTCTTTCTTAAATTAACCAACTTCTCCATAAACACTTGTAAAACTAATACATTATAATTAGAGGATGAGATATGTAATGGAGATTGGGCTCATCAAACAATTATGCTTCTCAGTTTGAAAGATATTAAAGTGTTTCCCACCTAATTGATGACAAGAGACATAGTTTATAATGATATTTTTCTCATTTGCAATTGTTTCATTATGTAAAGAAAAGTTATTTGCACATTCTCCCATGTGTATGAAAGGAAAAAATTCTCTTCTGTTTAATCAGAGTTTATCCAGATAATCTATAACTGCAGTATGCAATAAGAAGTCTTCCAGTAAGAAGTATCTTATTCTCAAACTCAGTTTTCCAGATGTTTATGGTTTTCTATATTCTATATTTCTATTTTCTATATTCTGTCCATGAAGAAAGAAAGACTAATCATCCAGAGAAAGACTAATTCCTCTTTTCTTCTTCTTGCTTCACTAGCCTGTGTTGGCTCTTTGATTCACTGTTCCATCAAAGCAAAGTGTCACTACTGGAAAAAAGACCAAATAGGACAAAGCTTTTTAGCATGACTGACACAATATAGCTGTAATGCTCAGTGCTCTTTGGCACTACTGGAAACCAAAGGAATTAATCCATATCCAGTTCATCTAATCTTGATTTTATCTCTCAAAAAACTATTAACAGTGTTGCACAGTTTTAACATGAATTTACACATGTAAACTACATATAAAGTAATAAAATAAATAGATTATAAAATTATAATAGAAGTTCCTATGGTCATATATAGCATACTATGGAAATTTCAAAGATTTTGTAAAAAAATGGCTGTAATAAAAAAATCTGACAGAGAGCTGACAAATTTTATTAAAAATTTCAAAATTAAATCTGATATAAAAAAGCATGTAGTTCCTAATCGATTTCAGAATGTAAAACTTTGCATCAATTTTAAAAGGAAGCTTATATGTAAAAACTAGAGCAATGGAGAGGCCAGAAGTTCCTTGATAAATTAGATAATGAATGGAAAACATGGATATGCAAGATGAGGGAAAAAATACTAAAATTTTAAAAATAGTTATTACTTTTCATGTAGGTTTAAGTATCACATCCCCCCTATTTTTCCTGTGTTTTCATAATTTCTGTAACATTTTCAAATGGAAGGGAGTAAATAACAGAAGGTGAGAAAATAAAGAAGAAACAGAAAAGAAAGTTGTGTGTAATTTCTAAATATTTCAGGTGTGTGCAAGTTTGTGCTTGTTGTATTTTTCTGTACAAAACAAAAAAAAATTCCTCAAAAAATTTTGAGAAAGTGGAATATCCAGAGATTTTTTTCCTTTTCCAAAAAACCTGCTGCTGATGATGATATATTGTTATAACGAGTTGTTCTTTTCCTTTAGGATTTTGAGTATCTTGGAGTTCAGCCAGCTGGAATTCATAACTATGTTCTAGACCATTGAGATAAACATTTTCACTCTTTCATGAAAGACACCTCTAATTCAAGTTCAACCTGAAGATAAGATTATGAGTTCACTTCTCACAAGCATGTAATTTCTTCACGAAAAAAATATCATAAATTCATAGTGCATGGTACAAACATGTATATACTAATAGATATGCAGTATAATTAGACAGGTTATATAGCAAAACAAATTACAGTTTTTAACTTTTACACTTCTATAAGGAGACATTACATTTATAATTAAAATCTGAAACTGGTTAATTGGAAAAAACCAAATTAATTATCTTTGAAGAATTTCCCCTGAGATGATGTGTTATTTCAAGTTTTGAATAGCATAACTATTGATAGTCTAGATTTAGTTATTTTGCATGTGCATACAACAATATAGAGTGATAATGTAAAGTATATCTGTTGTGCTACATTTGAAGAAAACAGTTCATTCAGTGTAAGAATGGAATCAGATCTGCTCTTTTACATGAGATAGAAGAGAAAATGAAAAAAATGAAGTCTGTCTACAGATACTGAACACAAATTTTGCAGTTTGCATCACCAAACAATAAAAACAACGCAAAGCACAATAGAAGGAGACATAAAGATTAGCAAATTGACATTCTATATCAGAAATAGGAGTGACAAAGATTAGTAATGGTTCTCTATTTGGTGGAGTATTAAAACTAGCAAAAATGAGCTTGAGAATGGTCTAAGTTTTGAATGCTTCTTTTCATGCAAGTTCTTAGCAGTCTTCAATAAAAAGGTCAGTTTAAATCAGACATTTAATGCCATTAAAATCAGAGAAAAAAGGGCACTAACACAATATTAGAGACAAAGGATGAGATCTCAACTTTGATAGAAAAAGAAAGGTCAGAGATTATTTATGAAAGCTTCCAATTTAGTCAAGTAGTCTCTAACTTGCTCTTTCTTTATTCAGGAGTTATCTTGCTCTATTGTAGTTGCATTTATTGTGATTATCATCTGAATATTTTGTGAAACAAATCAATGTAAAAATATTAAAGTTATCTGCTGGACCTGAAAATTTTGTTCTGGTCACAGGCAGATCTGGCTGTAGCAATCTTAGATTTGCTAAAAGTTATCTTTAATAGTCCATTGCATTGAAAGACAGGACAAAGATAACTTTGTGTCTTCAGGAAAAAAAAAGGGAAAGAAATGTAAATTAGCAAAATAATTTTGCTCCTCAGAAAAAGTACAATTTGCAGATAGCTGCAAGAAAACAACAATCTCATGAACTGAAAAGAGCAAATCGTATAATTTTTTTTTCCTTATCTCTATTATGATAACATGCTCTGTGAGGAGAAGGAACAGCTAAGAAAAACAGGATGCAATAAACAGTTTCATTCCTTTGCATTCTATGTTCCTAAGCAAATTAAGAAAAAAATCTCTAGGTTCATTTACTAAGAACTGGCCACAGAGGTGGATAGAGTGAAATAACCTGTTATGTCCAAAGAAAAAGATAGGCAGAACAGAGTTTCGCTGGCATTTGAAGTGAATCTACCAGTAACTCGAAATAAAAAAACCTGTATTTAGGAAGTCAAAACTGAATTCAATGATATTCCAAGACTAGATTTGAATTTGTCAAGTCAAAGATTGTCAGTAGGCATACACACTTTTATAGTGACACATGTAGGGAACAGTTTTGCAGAAAAGATCTGTGGTTACAACAGATCACTAGGTGGATATGAGCCAGCAATGTCACTCTTTCACTAAATATATAAATATATATATGCATATATACGTATGCATATGAATGCATTAGTAGGAAATAAAGAAAATATATAGTCAATAGTTTTGATTGAAAAACTGTTGTCACTTATTGCACACTTATTGCTCAAGAAATTAACAATCTAATGAGTGCAGAAGAAAAAGATAAGCAGGGATCTGGAAATAACTGTCTACAAGAAAGGACTGAAAAATATGCCAGTGCTTAGTTTAAAAAGGAGACAGGTGTTAGGGATACAATAGTTGTTCTCGGATGCATAAAAGGCATCAAAGGGAATAATCCACAATGAACATGGATAAGTAAAACTATAAGTGATTTGAGCCGCAAAAAGAGGGACTTAGATATTAAAAGAAGCTTTCTAGTCATAACAATAGTAAAAAATTGGAATAAGCTGTCTGGGGAGTCACCATAATTTAAGATCTTGCAAGAATATATATGTTGAAAGTATTTAAATATAATTCATCCTTCTTGGAGCTATGCAGAATGATACAGATGTCTTCTTGAGGTCTTTTTACAGGGGTTTATTCTAAGATAGTGTGAAACAAAAGAAATGATAATATAAGGGATCACAGAATCAACCTCACTGCCAGAGCTATTTCCCTATAATTTCTATCAAAGTTTCTCTCATAATTTTTTACAATATATATTGTTTCATATAAAGCCACCAAGGTGAAAAATGCTACTGTTGTAAAGTGGGTAGCTTTGTAGGCATTTTAAAGAAGAAACGTTTGAGCCATCAAAAATAAGCAGATAACCAGATAAACATCAAGGACAATGATAGTATTAAATTTTTTATAACTCTACTATGAGTTAAAAGCAAATCTAAACATCAGGTTAGTGCATTCAGGTGAACAAAAGCTTGGCTTAGCCTTTATACAAGAAAAGAAAAAGATACACCAACATAATGTCGAAATAAGAAGATCTTCCTCTCGTGAACCTCTAGCCAGTTGCTAAGTCAGGTGCCTGTGAACTACATTGCTATACATGAAACCTTAAAGCTGAAGGTATAACTTCAATCCTATCAAATTTAGAGAGGATAATTAGCTGAGATGCATGCCTCAGAGTATGAAAGCACCTCTTTTGAATGGGAGAAACCTTTGCTGGAGATGTTCAACATGCAAACAATGTGGAACATCTCATTGCATTCCTTGGCATACATTTGGCAGAGAGAAAGGGAGACTGGGAAAAGTCTCCCTTCATCTGGAGAGGCCTGTTTTAGTAATTTGAGAGAAGTCAGAACTACACCCACCAGAGGGATACGTTATCCTTTTCTTTTGTGACTGTAACAGTGCTGCAACTGTCACCTTTAGAAAAGGAGTAATAATTTCCATCAGTGAAAGAAAAAATGCTTTGTTCAAATACATACCTTAGATATATTTACATGATTTGTAGGAAACAATGCATGAGTCTAAAAGAATCCTTAAAAAAGACCAAACACATTCATGTCTATCAAGAGAGTACTCTGCAGTGAGATTCCAGCAACAAGATGTGCAGGTTTGGTCTTTCAGTGTTCAAAGCAGAATTCTTGACAGGAGTGGTCTACCTGATTTCAAAAACCATGGTGATAAAACAGAAATACACCTGCTGACTGGGCAGAGACAAGTGAAGCCATTTAAAACTTTTAAGCTATTAATCAAAGCCTCTCAGTGCTTCACACAGATTTTGAAGGCAGACTTACTGCACTTGCTCAGCTAACTTGTCTGGGCTAGTTTGTCAGTTGATTCTGTGTCAGCTCTATCTGGAGGAAAAGGGTACTTCTACTAATGGAATACAGCAGTCTGGAGGACTGTCATTAAGGTCTGTGTCAAGAAAAACTCTTCATGCATACTTTAGTTACAGGGTTCTTTATAACTGAATTTTCAGCATAACGATTTTAGAAGAAAAGCTACGGCTTTACCCACTGTCACAATGTGTAAACTGCAACAAAACAATGCTAGGAAATGTCTAACCTACAATATTTTTCTTGTATATCCATGGACAGCTTTACTGAGGATAAGAAGCTGGTCAGAAAGTGTACAAAACACTTTCTTCCCTTTACAACATCCACATGGAAATGTTACAAGCTCGTCTGTATGATCTTTCTGTAATTAAAGCATAATATGTAAACAATTATTTCAAAGTAAATGATCACAGTAATACATTCTATCCAGAATGTGATCCACTGGGAGTGATGATATTACATGTAAAGTATCATAATCTTTTTTCTTCATCATATTATAAAGATAGCTGTATCAGAACTGGAAAGGAAGTTTATCTCAGTGCCAAGCTGAAAAGAAACTGAATCAATAATGCTGAACCAGAGAGAGTAAAGCATAATATTTTCTTAAATCTTAGTTATTACAGTTTCCTATTGTACATAGACATCAAAATAAGCTTTATTTCAAATACTGAAAATGGAAAAAAATGCTTTATTCCTTCTTAAAATAAAGTCACTACTGTGACAATACAATAAGGAGACCTATGGTGTATGTAAACATCTACCTACCATTATCAGAAGTCAAATTACAGAAAGAAAATACAGCTGCTATTTCTAGGTGATGATGAATAAAACAGAAAACTGTTTCCCACAAATGCACACTTAATTACCAAAACATTAGTTTTGGGATAGAAACATGTTTTGGAAAAGGAAAAAATTGTGTGAGTGAGAACATTTCTTTTTCCTAGTAAGTTAATTAGTACTAAAGATTAAGTTATAAATTGCTTTCTACAGAGTTTGAGAGTTTTAGTTGAGGACAGAGCCTGGCTTTTTTTGATCACTGAAAAAAACCCCAACAAACCAACAAAACCTGCAACAAGGAATTTAAAAGAATATTTCACTTGCATCTGTTTATTCATTTTTATCTTATGCTCTAAACTCCATTATATATTGAAGATGATATTCACCATCTGCTTTAGTATGAATGATTCAGTTCTTTCTAACACTTGTATGCAAATAGAAACATAAATTACTAAGCATATTGACAACTAAAACACTGTATTATATGGAGTTAAAATTATTTTGAACTTCTGCTATGGACTCCTAGAAATGTGCATTATTCATCAAGTAAAATTTTAAAAATTGATAGAATAGAGCTGCCAAAATCACTGTCTATGCTATATGTTAGTCTAATCAGATAGAAACAGAAAATAAACTTCTACTATCACATTCTTACCTTTGAATACAGGTAACAGTTTGTAGTTTAATATGAATTTTAAGCAGAACTATTAGGAATCCTTTTCATCCTTTCAGGCTGTTCGTAAATGAATTCCCACTTTAATCCCTTAATCACTGGCCTTTGGTGGTGTCATGCTAAAAACAGATCATGTCAAGCTGTGGATCTGACAATTACTGACTTTAGAAAAGATTTGATTTAGCATCAAATACCAGGCATCTTGTATGAATGATAAAAGATTTTAAACTGATTTTTTTTATTCTATAAATTTTTAACTTTTTTATTCCTTTCTAAATTGGATCTCCAATTGTTGCTGCTTCACATAGTCAATATACAGTGTAATGTTGCTTCATGCTTCTGGTATGACAATCACAATGATTCTACACACTCTGATGATGTGAATTGTTGTTTAGAATTTAAGCCTCACACAATAAAAGTCAGACCAACGTGACAGACTTTCAAAAAATTGATCAACAACACCTCTCTGAGAATATCTGCCTTTTATTGCATATAACACATAACTTCATCATCTTCAAGGAGGAGACTTTGTTTTCTAATGCTAATCAGGAAGCTGATAAATAAAGAGTTTCTGTTAAGACATTATGACTCGGTGTTTAGAAGTTAATGTTTATAAGAAAAAAGGTACAGAGCAGACCATCTACAGAGGATAATTCAGGTTGGAAAAAGATTCTAAGCAGAAGAGGAAATATTCATAGAATATGCCTTGGGATTTAGCTACAGCTCTTTCCTGTATATTGTTTCTGAACTTTATAACCATGGTCCTGGCAGATGAAGTATTTCCAGTTGTTCTGGTTTGAAATTTGTCATTTGAAATTCTCAGTTCCTAATGAAAATTTTCTTTCTATAGTAGGAACACTGAACAGGAGAAGTTTATCCAGTTGTATCTCCTTCCTGATGGAGAACAAGATCTTCACCTGCTTTTTAACACAACTTGAGAGACTTGTGTTGAGAACTCCCTCTCCAAACATTATTTTATTGGATACCAAAACTGCACAATGTCTATGAAACTTTTAGGTAAGAAATAGCATTTGAGGCTCTGCATAGAACACCTTACTCACATACTCTTATTGTGAGTCCCCCTGTCTCTCCCTATAAATGTACGTCTATGTATCTATTTATATTTATATATGTTCCTATGTGTATATTTATAAATAAAACTATATATATGCAAGAATCTGTTGAGATAAACACACTTAATCATCAAAAAACCCCTATATTTATCGTTTAGGAAATGATGAAGTAATCTGAATATCATTAAGGATTTTACAGTCATTACAAACGTGTATCAACTAATAGAAGTTGCTTTGCTGGAACCCATTAAGAGAATAGAGCTAGCCTTGAGTTTTTCTCTCTAATATTGTGAGAAAGCTAAAATAGAAACAGAATAATTTCTGTATATTTTATGCTTTGTGCCTTATGCACATTGTTAGTGTGTCTTAAATTTAAGCAGCATGTACAAACAACAGCAACAATGTTCTTGCCATGTTAGATAAAATTTTGTGCTCATCTTTGTTTCTGACAGATCTGTTGATGGATCTGATGCCAATTTCTGTCAATGGAAAAAAACCCAAAAGAACCCTATTTGATACCTTACATAATAGTTATCATATCTTTGAAAAATACTATCAATTATTTTGAATAGACAACTACCAAAAAGGATTTGCCCATATTTTCTATTTCAATAGCTTCTTTTAGATAAGAGTTCTGTGATTTATTTCCACAATTATGTGGGCAAGTATATTTTCTATCAGTTTAGTATTTGAGCCTGTTTAAATATGTTGAATATTTTTTTGTCTCAGATATGCACAAAAACAGGTATCTCATTTACCCTCATTGCTTAAGTGTTTGGAATTTCCTACAAAATTTACAGCAATACACCACATGCTCTGAAAAAGCATAGATAGATAAAACTCTAGAAAAATTCAAAATTAATAGCTAAAGTAGGCTCATTTCCCCAAAAGGATGAGGGTTTATTTGGTTTGGGTCTTTTGTTTGTTTATTTTTGTGTTTTGGATTTTTATTTTTTTGGCTAGTTGGTTGGTTGATTTTTGGTTGTTGTTCTGTTTCTATTCTTTTTTCTTTTCCTAATGATGCCACAGCTTTTCTCCATCTAAATTCTTCCACTTAATTGCTGGTCAAATAAAGTAATTTGTTTTTCTCTTCTCTTTTCTGGTTTGCAGTGTGACTTCTGGGGAAAATACAGGCACGTAATATGTAGGTGCATAAATCAGTCCAGGTTCATAAATCAGTCCAATTTCATAAATCAATGCAAGTTTATAAGTTATTCTAAGCAAAGCAATGCTGATGTAATGTCTGGGTTAGATCAAGGGTAATGTAAATTTATTGAACTAACAACTGAGCAGTTAATTTTTGATTATTTCAATTGTTTCATTAAAGTATGTTTTTTTCCCACTTTGCATAACTTGTCTGGCTATTACAGACAAGTTTTCTATCCTATATTAAGTTCTTATATAGCAATTTTAACCTATATATATTTAAAAGCTTAAGATGTACTGTAATTTGACTAATATCATACTACCAGTTTAATTGTAATGTTATCTACTATTACAATAGTTGGTGATTGATTTGGAAAAGAGGACACAAAACTGAAAAAATATCAATGCACGTGGCTTTTACAGATAAAGTAGTTTAGTCTCAAATTCTAAAATGTGGCTTTTTAAATGTTACTTTAAAACTGCTCATTGCAATTTTAGTTTTAAAACTTACATATCTTTGACTTGAAGTGTTGTACTGCAAACAATCCCACAGAACCATGTAACCTGAAATAGTTAAGAAAAAAACATAAAAGGGAAAAAAAATTCAGAGTGGTAGGAGTGGTCTAAGCAAAGAATGATCTGGAAATGAAGCTTCATAAATGTGGAGGACAAGGGAAGGAAACTTAAATAGAAATATACTATGTAACTTCAAACTAGAAATATTTCTGTCAAAAAAATCTCTATTATGCCAAGGAGTTGCTACTGAAAGGTGTCACAGCAATGAGAATAGCTATACTTATACAAAGAATAATAAGAATATGAAACTTTCAGGCATGCAGTATGCAAATATTGTGGATGGTCCTGTGCAGGGCTAAGAGTTGGTCTTGATGATCCTTATGGTTCCCTTTCAACTCAACATATTCTGTGATTCTGTGAAGTACTGTTATTTATGTACAAAAAAAAGGAAGTTTACTGATCTATTTATGCATGATATGAAGAAGAAATTTCAGTCTGACAGTCTGGAACCAGTGGAAGTGCTAGCTTATTTGCAAGAGATTACCTTCTGGATGACATTGTGACACTTAAGAGTTAGAACAATGAAAAGCAAACAATTCTAGAATTAGATCTTGTCAAAGCAACTAGAATTCAGTAAGCAAAGTATTCCATTTAGTCCAAACTGAAAGATAAAGGAAGCAGATACTAGACAGCTGTTTTGAAAATAAATCCAAAATAATAGGAGGAGTACAGGAGAAATTGGGAGACGTCATATAGAGTTGATGCAGAACTCAAAATTCAAATCAGTGGGAAGGATACTGAGTTCTTCTTGCCGGGCCAACCACCGTAAGCTGAGGGTTGGTCAAGTGTCTGGAGAACAGATCAGTTAGAAAAACTTACAAGCCTTGCTAATTTTGTACAATGAAAAATATGCAGGAAAAAGAAAGGTTAGGCTAACTTCCCTTAAATCTAACAGGACACACCATAGCTTTGAACTAAAAATGCAGATAGCACAGAAGACTTTTCTCAGACTACATATCTGAGATTTTTTTTTTTTTTTTCACGTAGATCCTAGCTCTAAAGCTGTCCAGGAAAGAAGTATTAATTCTGTTTCTTTCAGCTTTACAGAGTTAGAATTACATGTCTGAATTTTCTGTATGCACTTGTGAGTACAAAACATTGGGAAACAGTAGAATAATAGAAAATGAAGTTATTTAACCTCAGATCAAGTACCTTCATGAAGAAAAAAGTCTGCAGAAAAAGGCTGAAGAATTGTGTATTTTTCAGCAGAAATACTAAAACTTTGATTCCATTTGATATCATGTGAACATGAATGTGGGAAGCCAAAGACCTGAGGAGTACAACGTGTGGAAATTGGAACAAGCAACAAAGGAAGAAAACTGTGAAACACCAGAAACAACTACCTTTTCTACCTCCTAAGGAGCACAACAGCTGTGTGGACTTAGGGTTGAAGTTTGGGTTATATGAAGATGTGTTTTCTGTCCTCTGATGTATCTTTTTCATCAATTTTGTAAAAATCCCTCATGTTCTCTATTGCTTATTTGTCCCCTTCTTGCTGATTGGTTCACAGTTGTTGCCATGCACCATTCTCTTATTTGGTCACCCCATATATGGTTGTTTCCATCCATTCATAGTTGAAACCCTCCTCTTTTTCCTTATATGTCCCTGTTTAGCCTACTCCTCCCATGTTCCACCCCTTTTTCCAGAGAGTTCCCTCGAAATCCTGTATAAGTCCACGCTCCCCTGTTAATAAAGGAGCACTCTGTTTCACCCTAACTCTGTGGTTGGACCCTTTGTTCCCCCGGCTGGTGACACACGAATCCTTAAAAAATGTCTAATTAACTTATAAATGCAAGTTTTAAAAGTTACTTTGAGTGGGGCTTTGGAACTGCAAATCCTACACTGCTTTCAGTTCAGCTCTTATTATCTCAGTAGCACGTTCTCCTTGTTGACTTTTGTAGGCAGAAGTTTTTAGTAATGTAAGAGTTCTTATTGAGGATGCTAAATACTAAGCTATTTAACAGTTATGCACCTCATCTTCATTATATTCTAATATCAAATGCATTGACACAAAATAGCCATTTTTGCTGAACTTAATACTGATGTTTTTGACTGAGTTTTTAATTAAATGAAACTTAATTTGATGAGTATTGTGCTACATTATGGGGTACTTGAATGTAGGCAGTTATGTAACTGTCATCTAGGGTTTTTTATATCAAATTTTACTGAAATAGTCCTGTTATTCATTCCTGGTAATGAGTCAATAAAGACAGTAGAATGAGCTAAGGCTGAACAGAGATCTGAAGCAGCAGTAACTGGTTTTAGCTGGTGTGCCACAGAAAGTGGGAATCTTTTTGTCTTTAATTTACACCTGTAATGTAAGTATTTAGACAAACTACTTTTATGCTGTGTAGCAATAGTTATTTTTTATTTCATTCTAAAACAACTCAGTCAAATCCAAAAGTTACATATAAATTCTTAAGCACTAATTTAATATTTATAATGGCTCTGTTCATTTCTACAGTTTGAGAGAATATTAGCATAGGTTTACATTAACATCCTTTTCAAGAAAGATCTTAGATTTTTGTTTAAGTTTAGATGTGTACATAACCCTCATCGATATCAATGAGACATAATTTATGTTTCAGTTTCTGAATGGGAATGATTTCCTAAATTGATACCTTCAATTCCCAAAAGTTCAGTGTTCTACCACAGTTAGATACGGAAGAAAGCATCTTCCTCTTTTATTTGAAGAAAAATCCTTCTAGAATTAAAACTTTGTCATTGCATTATATCGAGCACTTAATGAATTAAACTCTCTTTTCAGTGTGCCTGATGACAGGATAAGAGGCAGTGGGGCACAAACGGAAACATAGGAGTTTTGTCTGAACATCAGGAAACGTTTTTACTGTGAAGGTGACTGAGTGTTGACATAAGTTGCCCACAGAAGTTGTAGAGTCTCAATTCTTGAAGATACTCAAAAACTCTCTGGACATTGCTCTGAGCTCTAGACGGCCCTACTTGAGCAAAGGAATTGGACTAGATGACCTTCAGTGTTCCCTTCTAATACCAACTATTCTTTGATTCTATGAAATGTTACATCTTGGAGGAAAAAACACTTATATTGGTGTATTGAACTCAATTAGTTGTGTTGTTCCAGGTCTAAGACAGATTAAAAAGTGCAAAACATACCTAGAAATATAAGACATGCATTATAAAAACATATGCACTTTTACAGAAATAAGTACAGACATACATAATAGGCTACGAGTCTGTAGGATATAATTCTTCTAGTATGCTCCCCATATGACAAAAGTATAGCAACAGACATTAGGGAAAAAATGAGAAAATACAAATTATAGTTAATTATATCCATCTGCAATAGGACTTTGGGAAACTATAACTTTCTTAGGGGGTGTTTTTTACAGCTGTATTCGAAAGTTTAGTAAAAAAAAAATGTGATTTTCATAATTTGTGAGAGTTAAACTAATTTTAAAAGTAGAGAATAGAAATGCCAAAAATTTGTATTTTGGGATCTCAAGACAACCATATAAATTGCTCTTCCTTCTTCAGCCTCTTCGCTGATTATTTTTTTTAAACATGAAGATCTTCTCTCTAAAAGTTATTGCAACGCTATTCCTAGTTGGAATTAGAATGTAAATGAACACTGTAAATACAATGAAAGACATAATGCAAAATTAAAATTAAAAAACTAAAAAAAAACTCACAAACCTCAGATGTTTGAATTATTTTCATTTTAACTAATTTGGGTAGATTGATCTTACTTCTGTAGCTGTGTGTAAATATTTATGTTTGTATCTTTATATAAAAATATCAACAATGCATTGATGCTTTTGTCCCAAATTCTCTTAACTGGACAATATTATTCCTATTCAATTGGATCACAGTACTCTAAATCTGTAAATGGTTATGATGTATCATTAAATATTAAATGAGAAGATATACAGATAATTTTAGAATTCTTGCACAAATAGCAATGGTGTACCACCAATGAAATCACTGAGGGTAAAATAAAAGTGTATGCTGAAAGCAAGCTCTTAACTTTAAATGGGGGGGAAGTAATAATGAGAATATTCTAACAAGACATCTGCAGGATAGTGAAGTCTAAAATAATGGTTAGTGATCAAGATTGAGATCAATAAAATCATTTTATTACTGAAGAAAATACTATAAAATAGACACAATAACCCAATAATGCCTAATCTTCAAAATATATGCTTATTTTCTAATACAATAGTTCCTTGTTTTCCTTTTTTAATTTCTCACCATTCCCCCACTTACTTTTATTTTGCTGGGTTTTTTTTTACTAAATATTTTCCCCTTCCTTTTCTTTACTTCATTCTTCATACCATTTATAAAAGATTTTTGTTTGCTTGTTTAATATTTCCTCAGTCACTATATTCAAGTAGGTAAAAAGCTCTCTAAAATGCTTTCCACTCCCAGTCAAATTCATTACTCCAGGGGTGTTAGGATTCCTTGAAGGAATTGTCAGCACATAGAGGCAAAAATTGTCATAAATTTTCTTGAGGTCCTCAAGCATTCCTTCTCTGTCCTAATTATTATTTGCTTTTCTGGAGAATGTGACTTCTATTAAAGTCTTAACTTACAGGGAAGAGGCTACAGTAAGACTCAAATAATGTAAGTGTTCCCAGGATCTTCTTATATAAAAAGGTCCTTTCACTATAGCTTTCACTATAATAATAAGTGAAGAAGCAAAGTGGCGTTTCTGTTCAAATGCTGCTTTGGCAGCATAAAAATTAATTGTTGCCAAACTTCATGAAAACAAACTACAAATAAAACCAAAACTTGCTATCTTCCAGGGTACCTAAACTTCTGAAAGCATTCCACTGACAAGATGTTCACAAAGTTTCCATGAAGGACTCCCATAAATCTACTATAATTAAAATTTAAAAACAACCAAACAAAAACAAACAAAGAAAAAAACAAACCAAACATTTTAGCTAAACATTTTAGCTAAGTGACACATAAACAGAAGTAAAATCACCTGTATAATACCATACAAATATAAACACATCTAAACCATTTTAATAAGTATATCTAATAGTGATTCATTATTGAAATCATATTTATTCACGTGTCTGATCCATCATTTCCTCATGTCTTTATGTAGATGTAAATGACCTATTGAATAATACTGACATTCTTTCCTTGCAGAACAGAGGAAGATTGGACCCCTGCAGAATCTAACAGAAGCATAAAAAGCATCTGCTTTTTATTCCTTTTTGTTCATCATACAATTTTTAGTTTCCTTCTACAAATAGAGTAATATTGTGTATCTTTTTTACTCATACCCACTCTTCATTTTTCAGTTATTTCCTAAAGTTTAATAGGTTCTTCAGTTTGTTTTACCATTATTTTCAATTCCTCCTTTTGTTAGTATCCTGTTTTCTTTTGTTCTTGCTCTTCTTTCAAGTAGGGTTTTTCCCATGCTTCTCTACTCCTCTTATCAAAGATCTTTTTTCCCTGTGTGCTGAAAAATTTATTTTTATTATTCTTGACAAGTTTAAATACTTGTCAGTAAGTACAGACATCTTTATATCTTACTACTTGACCTATCGCTGCAGGCATATCTCCAGACTGGTGTGAACTGTCCTATTGTCATGTATGTTTTTTTCTGTAAAGACAGTTGAACAACTATAACTTGTTCTGTATGCTACTTGTCACACATTCCATATACAAATAACAGAATTATTAGCAAAGTTTCTTTGTAAGAAGATCTAATAAGAACCTAATTTTTGTACAATTCAATCTAGCATTGGAAACAGTTATTTTGATAACCATTCAAGTTTACATGCTAGATTTAAGCACCCTGAAGCAAATCTTTGAATCAATTGATGATGTGAAACTTTTCTCCGGAAAGGTGTTGTACCAAAAGCCAACAGTTTGCAAAAAAGAAGAAAACATTCAGTCAAAGGATAGTAAATAAGCGAGAACTCTTCCCTAACTTTAGGTTAGACTTTCAATCTGTTCATCAGTGTTTTCTGATCATAGTAAACAAATACCATACTGAAATAGATTGTGTTGTGTTTTAGTACCAGCTGGCAACGAAGTATTGCCATACAGCCACTCACTTCCTTCCCATTCCCTTTCCCCCCTGAGAATGGGATGAGGAGGAGGATCAGAAAAGGTAAAACTCACGGATTGAGATAAGAACAGCTTTATCATTGAAACAAAATAAAATGTTATAATAAAACTAAAAATACTAATACAAATATTAGTAATAATAATACAATAATGGTAATAATTGTGATGAAAAGGTGGTAGAGACAAAGAGAGAGAGAGGGAGAGGAATAAAACCCAAGGGATGCACAATACAATTGCTCACCACCCACTGACCACTGCCCAGCCCTTCCCCAAGCAGCTCCTGACTGTGGGTGTGCATTCCCCCCACATCCTCCCTAGGCCTTCTCCATGACCTCAGGAACTCCTGATAAACTTTGACTGAAACAGCTGAGCAATGAAATGCCTCTTTACTGTACCACTTGGGTGGGACCTTGACCATACCAGGATCTCTTGCATGGTAAAGGTGGAATGATTTGGACTGTAAAAGGAACATCATCAGGATGATAACTCACAGATAACTCAGACTTAAGCAGGAGGTCTTTTCCAGCCTAAATTTTCCTGGGATCTGTACATAAACATTCACATGATCAGGATTAATTTATTAATTAATTTAATTAGCAGTTTAATGATATCTGTATTTTAAGGAACCGCTGTGCTTTGTTTAAGCTTGTATATATTAAGGGTTGAAGCTACTGCAAGTAGGAGTTTAGAAATACTGAAAAACAAAGAACTAACGAAAACATTGTGAGGACACAGAGCCACCTTCCAAATATAACAGAAACCTTGTCCCGGCTTACAAAAAGTGACCACAGAAGAGCTACTTACCACAGCTAAACAGTAGCTTGGATCAGCAGGTGAGCAGGTGCATTATTGTGATCAAAAGATTATATTAAACATGTTCATAAAAATAAATAAATATGTACATTTAATGGTGGATAAAGTATTGATAAATAATAATAATTGACTCTGTAAATAAAGAGATGAATTAGTACATAGACTGTCAAAAGTTAGAAAAAGTAAAAATATAGATTGTGTTGATTTCCTGAATGAAACAGTTCTTTCTGTTATTTATGGTCAAAGAATAGTAAGGCTTCATGTGGACTCTAGCAGAAAATACTTATTGGTTAGCCAAGCTGTATATCAGTTCTCACACAGTAGTGTTAGATTTGTTTTTTCACAGGAGAGAAATGAAGCAAATTAGAGAGTATACCTGCTATATCTTTATCTGCGTAGTTCAATACTAGACAATTAATTCTAAGCATATCATAGTACTGAAAAAAAAACCCAACCCCAAAACCTATCTTATTTTCTTCTCTGCCTTCAAAAGCTAGAAACTATTTTTCTAGTTTCTTGAATTTCTTCAATAAAGTAATGAATGAAATAAGTCAGATTTCTCCTACTACAAAGCAACTGAGCCTCATTTGTCAGGTAATATTATATATCTGTATTTCTCTGTGTGTTTGTATTCAGGGGAATGTGTTCATTTTTGTGTACTATATTTAGCTTTATCTTAAGAGAACGTTGAGAATATTACTGGAAGATATATTCTTTGTAGTATTTTTTACATGGGATCAGAGAATCTTACAAGATCATCCCAGTCAAATAAAATTATTTTGCTTAAGTATTCAAAGTCTAGATGATGGCATCAGACATATTGAGTCAAATATTGGAATGTATTGAGTAGCACTCATTATGGCCAATTTTTAAGCTTCTTTCTCAATTGGTTCAAAATGTTTTAATTTCTTGTGGCAGTTGGTATGTGTTGGGCTTGGCTGAAAATAACATTTGGATATTAATCAGCCATGTAGGAGAAAGTAGTAGCTTAATTATAAGAGCAAAACAGTTCTTCTTTAAGCATAAAGAAACTCTCAGTCAATCACTGTGAAAGCTGTGATGGTGATGAGAACATGTGGCATAGAATTTGACCTACAGCGACAGCGAGAACCAGCTGTTAGTGGACAAATTTATTTGAATAGCTCAGTCAAGAACTGGATATTCTCTAACCAATCCAACAAGGTCTAGAGTGGAGACAGAGAACCAAGAGACATCCTAGGGACTCCACAGGCCCTGCTGCCCTGCATGGCTCAAACAAGTGTGCCCATTCCCCAATTTGCTTCCTGAACTGTGCTGTTCTTCCTGAACCATGCCTTCTGGAAGTGTTCTAGTGTCAACTGGATGTGGCACTCTGGTATATGGCTTAGCGTTGAGTGCGCTAGGTTGACAGTTGGACTAGATGATCTTGAAGATCTCTTCCAACCTTGATGGTTCCGTTGTTCTGTGACTTTGAAAGGATGTAAAAATGTCCTTATTTTCATATCTAATTTATAAAAAGAAATAACTGTTAATACTGTTTACTAAAAGTTACTACGTGTGTTATCTGGGATTTCCCATCATTTTAATTTTGCAATGTGAAAAATCTTCAGGATGTTTTAAGGCATTTGGATCATGGCCTCTGAAAACAAAATAATAAGTTTAAAAAATAACATAGTTGTTACGGAAGTAAGAATGTCATAAAGAAACTGAAGAACTTGGAGGGGAAAAAAAAGTAAAATTGCATGCAATGCTTTAATATAAAGTACAGTTTAGAGGAGACTAGATATTGTTTTTGCATCTTTCTTCACTCACTGGCATGGATATCTGTGCTGGTTTAAAGGTAAACCGGTAGGGGAAATGAACCCAGTTCAAAAGAGAGATTATAAATCAGAATAACAATTTAATAAAATAATACAATAAGTACGATTATACAGAGAAACAATTGATTTTAACCCACAAAACCCAAATTTATAACCCAGCACCCTGGGGCATGAACAGAGTGGTGTTCTTTGGGCCCCCTGAGTCCAAAGGAAAAGGAGAGGGGAAAACCTGTTGGTGAGAGTGCTGTTGCAGTCTGGTCAAGAGTGGTGATTGCAGTCTGGTCGAGAGTGATGGTTGCAGTCTGGTTAAAAAGTGATGGTTGCAGTTCAGTCGAGAGTGGTGATTGCAGTCTGGTTGAGAGCGGTGATCTGCAGTCTTCCTCTGGATCCCACGAGGGGTTAAAAAAGTTCCAAGACTCCAAGATTATATATTCTCCAGTTCAGGCAGGAATGCCCAGTACTTCCCTCAGGGCAGGGGGTTCCTTAATGGGTGTGAGGACAGGAGCATCCTCCTATCTCACCCAGTTTATAGCCTGAGGGGTCAGGCATGCTGTGGGCAGATGGTGTAAGTGGTCTATTGATAACAGTTTCTGGGAAATGGCATGGAAGGCTATAGGATACACAGTTTTGGGTTACACCCATCCAGTGATGAACTGGTCCCAGCTGTTCTAACTAGGACTATATCAAATTGCTTAAATGTTTTTTTAAGCTTTGATTAATTGCTCTTCTTGTAAATTACAAATACCTCCTGTAAATTGTAAAAATGGATAAAGGAAAAAAGTTTGAAGAAAAAAATTAAGTTTACAACCAGTGTAAATGCTTTTAAGAAATTAGTCTACATTGAATTGTTGTGCTGTCTCAATAACAGAAACATGTTCATGTCTATGTGAAGTAAATTTTACAAAGTATATAAAGGATACTAGAGAAGATCAAGACTGCACAAATTTTGGGTCCATTTGTGCTATAGATGCCTGAAGTCTATAAGGAAACAGCTCCTCTCCTTACCTGTGCCAGTCCTTCTTACGAAATTTTAACCAACACTCTAGTCTCCTAAGTTGTCTCACTAATTTTCTCTCATTCTAGTTACATCAAAGTACCTCTGTGGATTTATCCACTATTTTCTGCCTTCTTTCTTCCATGACATGAGTGAGCTGTAATTCTGACAGCATCATTAATATATGATAGATAATATTGTTCTGACAGTATTGTTAATATTCTAAGATGTAAAATGCTGGCAGAATAGTTTGTTGGCAAGAGTAGTTTTTGGAAAATTTAAATTATATCTTGAAAGCAACCTTTTTTGGAAAAAGTGTCTTCATTATGATATCATGTTTTGTTGGATGACAATTCACTATTGCCTTCAGAAGTAAGTACCTAAATGAACTGGTTTGGGTTTTTTTTAATCTTGTATGTTAAAGCTATGAATCTCAAGTTTAGTGAAGTTTGCTAAATATGGCTTAAAATGTGGCTCTTCCTCTTCCACTAGAAACGTCTGAATAAATCTTATTATTGAAAAAAGAAATCTACTCTCGGACTCAAAAGTAACTAGTGAAAGTGATATTGAAGGAGTAAGCCTTACTCCAGAGAAAACAACTTAATCCTTTTGAGGTAGACTGGTCTTCTGTTATTGATGCTCTTTCTTGGAAATCTCCTCTTAATACATATGAAAGAACACTTTTTCCTCTCTTTCCAGACTTCCAAGCTAGTTCTTCGGAAATTTCATACACCCACAGAATAAAAGAAGGGGAAATGTAAACTACAGGGCTTCACAAACTCATATCCTAGGTTGTTATCCATAGCCAAGATACTTATTTGTTCATGTCTGAAGTAGCTGAACTCTGAGGAATTTCTAACAGGAGACATGGCAAAGCTGGGCTTACTCATTCCTGTTCTGTATCTGTTTGCTTCCTTGTCTTTCAGAAACTCCTGAAAGTTACTAGACCACTGTTTTGTAAAAAAACTTTGCCTAGATGAACTATTTTCCCTACTTAGTGCACAGCAGTGTAACAAACAATGGTTTAAGCAATTGCAATAGAAAGTAACTAATTTCAGCTTATTTCTGGATTCTTCACAGATAAGAGAAGTAAACTCAAATCTACCAGAAGGAGGTACAATTAACAATGGGGTAAAAATCTTTGCTTGCAGACAAAAAGGAAAATTTAATACAATATAGAAAAAAATTAAAGGTTCTTTCTTCATGTGTTACAGGAAGGTTTTAGCTGTTTAGGAAAACCAAATATGCAGACAGCTATAGGGAGACATCAATCATTTCATTCATTTTTTTTAATTAATAATGTATTTCAGGATAAAACCTAAAATTTCAGTGTCAAAAACGTCTGTTATTTAAGTATTACATACAGGAAAGCCAACGAAATACAAGAAACTCCAGGAGAATAGCAGATCAATGATGTGCATAGTAATTATGCTGAAGCGCTTTTCAAAACACTCCAAGCAGCTTTGTATTCATGCTAGGCAGAGAAACTGAACCAGGTAAACAAATCAGCCAATTCACCATATCCTTGATCAGACAAAACTCTTTGAAGATTGAAAAGTGACTACTCTACTATTTTCTCAATAATCATTTATTAGAAAGCTACACTGGCCTGCTTCTCTGCGTGTCTCCCAGAATAAATATCACAATCAGATGTGGTAGGATGAATTTATAGACTTTTGATGTTATACAGAATGTTTCACCTTTCCATTAGGATGTCAGAAATTAATCAGAAGGGAAGACTAGAGTTCACTATGAGAGTTTACTGTATCTAGTGGCATGGAAGAAAAAGTGAACTGCCACACACACTGAGTTTGGCAGTCAGTATTTCCTAACAAGTGAAGAAAGACCAAGATTATATGAGAAAATAGCAAGTTCTACTAGACTGTTTTTTCTGCTCATTTCCTGATTTCTGTTTTTTTTTCTCCATGGAAATTTATCCAGGATAACTTCAAATTAATTTGCACGTGAAAGGCCTCTCACACTTTACTCCCTTATAGTCTTTTTTCTTGATCTTCTTTTATTGATATTTTCAGATGAAGCCTCCAACATTGCTACAAGACATTTCTCCATTCTCTACATTCTACATTAAAAAAAAAAACAACAAACTAATCCAAAATTAAGATCTTTATTATTTACTAGCTATTAATAAGTAATAATGGTACCATAACTGGAGATGGTGTATCTGCTCTGTAACCCATTACCACTATGCTGAGCAAATGATTGTTATGCAATTAAGATTGTTTTGCTTGAATTTAGTAAGGGAATATAAATAAAACCAATTAGAAAAAAAATGTTTGGATAACTGCTGAGACCCTGATTGATAAGATGAACTAGTATAATTCAGAATTCTTTCTCCAATCAATTTCTAAATTCTAAGAGGGTTTTCACTATGTACTTGAATTCTCTCCATCTTCCCCTTCTCCCCATTCAAAAAAAACCCCAAACCCTCCCCCCTTGCCAAAAAAAAAGCATAAAAAAACAACAACAAAAAAGAAACACAATAATAATAATATAACCTCAGAACTTGGGGAAAAAATCAAAGAGTTTCCCATCACAGTAAGATATTTTCCTGTTCTTCCCCACCAGACTCCTTCTGCTGAATGAAAGCTTCCTACAAGCACTTGTATGTCTGATGATTCCAGCCACAGTCAGGATAATGGAATTCTTGCAGGACAGTTAAGCAGATTTCACTGCTCCTGCAAGTTCTTCAGTTTTTGTCTTGTGAAAGAAATCACGACATGGGACTGTCCCAGAACACAATCCTGTGTGATGTGTTCTAGGATGACCCTGTTTCAGCGGGGAGGTTGGACCAGGTGATTCACTGTGCTCCCTTTTAACCTGACCCATTCTGTGATTCTGTGAATATCTGTAACTACTTACGAATTCAGAAATGGAGTTCTATCTTTCAAATAATATTTTCTATGTCTTGACATATAAGACATTGAGAAGTACTCCTCAATGGTGATCATCCTGGGGATTCAGTTTAGTTGTGATGCCATTTCTAAATTTGCCTTCTTTGATGCTCTGTCTCAGTGTCTCAAGACCCAAGTACTCTGTCAGGTAGGGACATACTGAGGAATACCAGTTACTGAGGAAAGGTCAGAAGTCTAGGTTATTAAGTTTACCTGTGAGACTCAATTCCATACAACCTCAGGGCTCTGTTTGTTGAATTGTATGACACACATTTGAAAACTGATAGACCCAAACAGTCTAAATTCTGTAAAGAAATATGTGAGTTCTACTTTACAGTATATCTTTTTTATTTGTTCAGTGTATTTTTCTTTGTTTTGTGTCATTGTAGCTTTTGAGGGGGTTTTGGCATAATACACAAAAAAGGCATTTTAATTTTTACTAAATATCTCGCACACACCATCAAAAAGCAGCCTCTGACAGTATACCTATATTTTAAATTTAATCCAACATAAATTTGAAGTATCTTAGACAATGTTTTTAAGCAATCCATCATACTCCAGATAAACTAATTGTTTACAGAATTAAGATTTTATAGAAATCATCCATTTTAAATTATTTGGCCAATTGTGTGGAGGAGTAGACAGGAAATAAACAAATATAGTTCAGTAAAAAGTAGATATACGGTGATTGTTTCAGTTTAGTCTGTTTATTCTTTCATGTATAACAGTGTACTTACTGTTATTAAACAAAACTTATCATCTTCTATTCTAAACAGGAAACAGGTTTATTTAAAACTTACTGATAATTTGTGGTTAAAATATCTCTTTTGCATTTTCTTTTTTAAAATGGCTGTCCATATAGGAATCGAGCTTCTAATATTCCACCAATATTTTTATGTACTTCTTCACTCTCAGTAAGTCCATATGATTATATTGATGTCGTTTTCATTATATTAATATAGTTTTAGTTTAATATGACACTAATCCTACATCTTTTTTGGAAACACAATTCCAAAACAATATTTATTGACAAAAATATTTTTTACATCTTCAGAGCCTAATAATAATTTGCAGCATATAAACTGAATTTTCATAAAGGAAAATATGAATGAAAATATTTAAAAATATTTTACATACACTGTTCCTTACTAAATACATTACATGTTCCTTAAGCATCTTAATCAGAAATAAGTTTTATACATCACAACTGTGAAACAGAAACTTTTTTCTAATCTTAACCAAAGCATATCATGTTCTGAGCTTTTAGTCTTGCCAGTCCACTTTGTTTAGCCAGAAACTCAAACTGTATTTCAATTGTATTCAACAACAGATAAATACACAACTTGTGTGATTTTATTTTCAAAGCTATGTAATCATATAACCCTTGGTGAAATTAATAAATCAGTCTACAAGTGAAAGTAGCATAATTTTCCACCCACTTTGCACTCATTGCATACATGTTTAAGCAATTATAAAGGGACTGGACTGTGAAGAATTTGGTTGTTACTCTTTAAAATCAATATTTTTCTGAAAATAATCTCTAATAATCACTTCTGAGGATATGAAACTCATCTCAGCTACCCAAGATGTGTGAATACTTAATGTTTAATAGGAAGTAGCAAAGCACCTATAATTAAGGAAAAGGTCAATTCTGCATGAAATCTAAATTCTCTTCAGCCTCTGGAATGAGAATTAAAGTTCAGAAAACATAGTGAAAATTTCAAGTCCAAGACATTCATAACTGATTAATGTATGATACATATTAAAGTGATTAGCATGAGTTCAGAATAACTCAGGAGTACATAAAGAGCACTGTTTGCATAGGCCTTAATGTGGGTAGGGCCTAGAGGAAGGTGGATTCATTCATTTCAACATTATGACACTTCACTGGTATCTGGGGACAATTTAGGAAAAAGATTTTCAGTCAGTCAATAATGAGGTTTCATGTCTTTATATTACAGTCAGTGTTTTTTAACACACAGACACCTGTGCTTGCAATATGCACTGATTAATCTGTGACTCTTGAGATTTAAACTGCCATTCTCAGAGTTGTCTTTTTACCACAAAATCAACCTAAGGAAAAAAAAAGGGCATTTCCCTTAAGGTGCAAAAAATTTCAAAAATGCACTGTATTTCATACTGCTGCAGGGAATAAAATAAAGCCCCATGAACATTTTGATGAGAGGACAATGTGATAATACTGCCTTTGAGAAGCTCTCGAAGTGGACCCACAAAGACAAATTCCTTCCTCTGAACAACTTCCCTTTCCATTCTATCGACTCAATCTCTGTTGAAATTTTCCTTGAAAAATACACTTTCTCGTAGAGACTGGCTTACTGCAATCTTCATGTAACATATACATAGTAGAAACGATATTATCTCTGTCTTTTAGCATTGTGCTCAAGTTTAATCCATCCGTGGTACACATGAACTCCTCTCTTTGTGTACAAGCACCTGACAGTCTCAATGAAAGGATTCACAGACTCCTCCAATGAAATACACAAGCAGTGGAAATAGATGTATAAGTCTCAGCTTTACATTTTATTCAGTGACTGCTTACCTTCAGGTGAACAGTCAGTCCCTGAACTAACTCTCAGAAATCCCTAGGTATCTTGATCACTGCAGTACAGGCATCTTCCCTCTGACTCAGTGATCTTCTCTTCCACAATAACACATCTGCAACAAGAGGAATCAGATATCTGACAAGCCAGGTTGACAATATCTTGTGCAGAGACATGCAGGTTGTGAAACTCAGTGTAAAGGAAGTTTTAACCCAGATCTAATGCTTCCTGGCAAAACCTAACCACTGACCTACCACACTACGATGACATTAATACTGCCTTAAATCCTGTCTTTTATAACGGAAAAGCTCTCTGAAGGGTTGCAGTACCCAAAAAGAAGAGCTTTCTAAGCAGCAAACTTGTGTAGATATTTCCTGACAGCCTCAGATAAGGTATCCTTTTCAAATATATTTCTTTTCAACCTTTATAGCAATGCAGTCAACTTGCAGTCTCCGTAATGCACACAGAATCTAGGTACCATACTCCAGAATTCTAATTCCACTTTCCAATATAATCAAGTCCTTGCCTATCTGTTTGTAAGTAACCTGTGCACAACTTGCACAGAAGAGGATGTAGTATTCAATCCCAGGCTATTTTCTGTTTTACTGCTCTTCCTCTTACTGTGGGGTTTTTGTGTGATAAACCTCATTATTCAAGCACTAGAAAGTCAGTAGACTAGAAGCAAAAGTCCTTTTATATATATTGTCAACAAAGAGCAAGTAAAATTATCATTTAGTAAAGATTATTACTAAATATAGATATCTTTTCCACAAGTTTTCCACAGAATTCAAACTGAATTTTTCATGTTTAGTTTCATATGTCAATGGATATGCAGGTACATTAGTACACTACCCAATTTCATAAATACCTCACTGTGGCTTCCATTCTTATGTAAAATCTGTAACTGGCAACAGAATACAAGAGAATATTTCACCATTAGAAAGGTAACCTCTGTTGTAGTCTATATACCAGAGTCCCAAAAGTTTATGACTCAATTTCTGTAAGGAAATATCCTCTAATGGTGTGATTCATAGGAATCAATCCAGGGGCTAAACATATGTCAACAAGCTAGTTTATCAGTGCTATAAAACTACTAGTGCAACCTTATCAATAACCTGCCTGCCAACACTTCTTCCAGGAATTTCTTTTACAGTGTGCCAATAGATGTAAAACAAGAGAGGCAAGATTTTTTTTTCTCCTTACTTAGGAGAAAAACTCCATGAAGTGAAAAATGAAAAGGTTATCCACTTCCAAAACCTTCATTAAATGAACAGACCCAAAAGGTCTCTGATGATGAATAGCTCATTATTTGATCTCATTACTCTGGCATGTACATCTATGAAGTGACTGGAAACTAAGAAGTTGCAGCCCACAAGCTTTACAGAGTGTCTGCTAGGGATTAGCACACTCTCCAACACATCTATTTTTTAGGGCCTATAACAATGTAGTATGAAAAATAATCGAAAAACTCACAGAACTAATTCCTTGAGAAGACAAGGAATTTCTTTTGCTGTCAAAGAAAATCCTTTCCTTACTGAGCCAAAATCTCAGTTTAGACTGGGCTCTGTATGATATAAATAACTGTGTACATTTACTAGTCAAGAAGTTGTTAGTGCTATAAAAATGACCTCCCGTGTAAACAGGCTCAGGACATAAACAACACGATGGAAGTGCAAATTTAACATGTCTGAAGGTGTAAAGCAAACTCAAGACTGTATAGCGTGTTCAAGAACAGAGCCCAATTATAAATTTTTGTGCTTTAATTTCATAAGGAATACATTTTAGCACTCAGACTATGAAAAGCAAACAATATTCATCATTCAGTTCTGTTCTGAAGTATCATATGAGGACTGTTCCTCTATATTTTTTATAATTTTCTTTATTTTTTATCTTTTTTAAATGTCAAGGGATTCTTTCTCATTTCTGTTCTCTTCTGCACACAAAATCTACTCTTAAGTTTCTTCTGAAACCTGTTAACTCCTGTGGTGCTTCTCGGACCAAATACACAGTCCTACAAGATCCTTGACTCTCTACACTGTCAGTCCAGAATCCACAGAGAGAATCAGTCTCTCCTGAACTTACCCTTAGATGTGTCAAAGGGATCCTTATACATAGCCAAGTCTTAAGGAAAAAATTAAAAATAAAAGTATGTCTGCTACTTCACATGAACAGTGGCACTCAAACTCATTTACATCAAGTGAATTATCAGGAAATAGTTTAAATATGTGAAAGAAATATAATTAATTAAATCCTCATGTTAGTAGACTAAGAAAAATAGAAAAAGGATGTAGGTATTTCTAGGTTGCATACCTGTGCATATGCATTTTGTGTAAGTATGACACAATGAAGAAATAATACACAAGATCCAGAAAAAATATTGCTGTGACCAATGCATTTTCATACAGCAGCAAGTAGCAAACCTTTCCTGTTTAGCCCCTCTTGAAGTGTTACAGAAGGTTCTGATGATAATTATCAGCTATTTTGTATTTTGGCAAAATGGCACTGATTTTCTGCTCATACTGAATATTGGTATGTCACAAATATAGAATTATGCTTTCAGTTATAAAATGGTCTATTTTCTTACAAGGTAAAAATTTGGTAATTATCACTAAACATCTATTCATTAAATGAAAAATGCTTTTTCATTATAGGTTAAAAATTTTTTTTAAATGCCGTTAGCTTCACTTTAGAGATACCAAGCTCTTTATTAACAAATGGGCTTACAACTAAACAAAATAATCCCTGAAATAGAGTGATTGCAGCCCACTTTCAAGTCACAATTCACATGAGAACCGCAGAGCAAGGCATGCTGGCTATACTGAAATAGAGCTATTTCTACTCCATTCTGTCTCCACAGCTCACTCAGAGTGCTTCCTTGTCTTTTGTTATCCCAATCACTTTGCCCACGCTTTGGAGAGTGGAACACTATCAAATTTGACATTGCTGCAGGCCCCCTTAACAGAGCAGAACATCAGCAAGGAAATTATTGTGTATGGTCGGTGAATTGAATATATTCCTGCAGGCTCAATTCTGAAGCGAAATTATCATGTTTAACTCACTCTCTCCACCAACTAAAATGTAAGAGCATTTTGAGTAGCTGGAGGGCTTGCTGAGAGCTCCACTTGGAAAACACTAGAGTACGTGTGCATACTCAAAAATGTGTCAGGATTACTAACAATATAAACATAAGTTTTAATAATGAAAATGCAGTCTGAAAGAAAGATGACAGTGCTTGTTTACATGGGAGAAAAGTCACAAATATCAACTTATAGAGAAATTCACTATGAACCTATGAAGAAAAATATTTTCATTCTTTCAACAGAGAAGGTAGTCCAGAGTACAAACATCTAAAAGCTCAGCTGTCATTGGACATCCTTTATTATCATGTCCATCCGTTTATTATCACAAAGGAATGATCTAGAACATTATCTGCTTCAGCTTTGCTTACTACTTTTTCTCTGTCTTTTTTTGCTTTAGGTAGCAGAAGAGAATTGCTCATTTCTTCAGCAAGTTTTTTTGGCAGTGCTTAGCCCACATTATATATGTCTTGCAAAACATTCATTAATTACTTTGAGGTTGTCTGAAGAAAACAGTGGCAATACTCACCCCATTTTACTGAATGGCATTTGAGAATGGACATACTGAGATCAAGAGATATGCAATGTACAAACTGTTGTAGGCAAAAAGGTCTTAACATGTGGAATTTAATTTTGTTTAATTACTGCCAATTAGCACAAAACTTCTGATAATCTACTCAGATATTAGGAAAAAAGAAAGCAAACAGTTAAAAAAATAGTTAAGGAAACACTTTGACCCCAATAATGTCCTTTTCTTCCTCTTTTCCATCTCCTCCCACCCTCCCAAATGTTGCTGTCTCTCAAACAGGCTTGCTCAGACATGCCACATGACCTGGCTGTGGCTTTGGTAGATAGCAGGCTGCTCACACCCCCTGTGATTTCAGGTGTGATGCTGCTGCCTGTGCCCAGCATGCACAGGCACCTGAAGACCCATTTTTCCAGTTACTTCACGAAATGCAGGAATCTGCATTAGAAAGACTGACTACATCATCCCTGAAATGAGTACTATAACAGTAAGAACATTTTAAATCTAAATATTAAAGCTGAACATTTATATGCAGGAAAACCTGAGACACAGAGACTAGCTCCCAAGGTCACAGAAATAAACTTTTTATTCACATCACAGTTTCAGAAAACTTTCTGAAAAACACATTTCCTCAAAATAAAATATCTATTGCAGAAAACATCTGTCATGAGTTGAAGCACTGGAGCATTGAAAGGAGTTATGAAACCTATAAAAATGAATTGCAACAAAATAACTGCTTTAAACTAATCTAATGAGTGTGATTTAATTTAGGAAAAATTCCCTCACCATTGATTGTTAGGTGTTTTTATGCTACAGTGGTGTAAGAGTACTGTGAAAAGAGAAAAGTACAAAAATTACAGCAAGCAACTTGAAAGGATTATAAAACATCATACTTTTGCCCTTTTTACCCAAGTAGTAATCTTACTCTATTAAATTCAGTATTTCTGTATGTTTCAGAGTTCAGCAAGAAAATAAGCATTTGTTCTTCATCTAGAATAAGAAGTTAAAATTGTCCTTTCTTATGTTACTAATATTCATGCTTTTTGGCAGTCCTGATCCAGGAATCAGCGGTTAGGCTTTCCTTCACTTTACTTGGGTTTTTTTGTCTGTCTCTTTTTTAACTGGGGAATTGACGTCAGATGGGCACAAAGCAAGACCCACATCACTTAGTGATACATGATCTCTTTTTTTTTTTTTTTCTATTTTAAATGCTAGCCAGGATGGCTAGAGCAGTGGAGAGCTCTGTCTCATTTATGGCACTTGCACACTTCCCAACACCACTTGTTTAAGACACTTGTGGGCTCCGTAATAACAGTCTCAGCCCAACCTCCTTGATTCCCTCCATACCTACAGCAAACCAGGGGGTTTCACATGTTTTTTTCTATCCAGCTCTTGTTTCCCACTTTAAGCCTGTTACGAGGGTGTGAAGTTAGCAGCAGTTATGTGGCAAGGTTTGTCTATTGCTTCTTTGCCCTTCCAGACCAGAACAGATTAAAGTAGTCTATTAGAACTAGGTGGATGTCATCAAGAACTCAGCTCTTCCACGGCAACTTTTCTCTATGACAGCTTGTATACTGATTTCTTACTAAGTATTAAACCAAATAAGACAAATAGTGGTAATGTTTCATCACATTTTGTGATAATACATTAGAGTTCTAATAAATTTCCACACCGGAATTTAGGATCCAGATGAAAGATTAAACTACAGTTAAACTAAGTTTGCTTGATAAACAGTTGGAAGTACTGACTGACACCAAATATGGAAATGTTTTCACGATCAAGCTGGAAGCAGAAAATGTATACAATAATAAAGTAACATATGACTTTATAAATCCAGGGAACAAAAACTAATAAATTGATAATTTATGCGTAAATAAAGCATAATAAAAATATCTTGCAGCATTATGATATATTTACTAAAACAGCACATATTAAATAGCAAAAAATATGCCAAAGAGAAGAGAATTATCAGAGATTTACAATTAAATTCCAAAATAAATCCTTTCCTGTACTATACAATTTAAATTTGAAGTGCTCAAGTGTAAAAATTTCTGTGAAGTACCATGCTACAGTATGTCACCTGATGCACAGCAACTCACAAAACCCCTCTGCTACAAGGGCAGACGCATCTCCTCTATCCTGTCACTTCACAGTTGTCATTGGAAAATGGAGGCACACAAAATTACTGTGGATCAGTTGATTCACCAGCTCTTCTGGATATATGACCCTGTATTTGTCTTTAGGTGTCTGGGAAACTAAGGCTAATTCTGCCATTTTCATCTGTCCAGTTAATTACAATTACAATGTAGAGTTTAATAAAAAAAAAAAAAAATTTCAGTGACCAAAATAGCAAAATAATACCAATGCCAATCATATGACCATTTGCTCACTATTTTGAATGTATTATACTGAATCTATAAAAGAAATTTAATAATATGCATATATTATAGGGAATGTATGTTGTACTCACATAACATTCTACTATTAAATTATAATAGTAAGAGAGTAAAAATAAAAAAGTTTGTATTAATACAAATTTTCAACTGCCATAATTAGCTCTGTCACAGGTTTTTTTTCCATTCTTTTTCTTCTGAAATGTCTCCACAAAACAGTATCTCTCTCAAACAAAAAAATCAATGGAAATTACATTACAGCAAATTTCAACTCTTAATAGATATCATAAAAAGGCAGTAATTCCTGTAAAATTTAGCTGAAGTTAAAATATAAGGTCTCATTCAGCATTTACAAAAACATGTCTGAGACCATCAGAAGGTGTACCTTGGATCTGGAATTGGTTCCTGGAGCAATGCTAAGTAAGAGACAGAAGTGAACTATAAATCTTGTAAAAATAAATCAGTATTGCTTAGCAGAGAAATAACTCTGTGAAAGAACTTCAGTTATCACTTAGAACTCACAATTAATTGTCTGCAGACTCTCTGCCCACTTACTGCTAGTACCAAAGAGGCTGCTGTACTGTGTTTGGGATTTACTGGTGGTTGAAAAGGAGGATTCAGTTCTGTATTTGCTTAATGCACTGAAGAAAAATACATCACAACTAGTATTGTATTCTTTCAAAGTAAAAGTAAGCCTTTCTATCAGAGATACAACATGATGATTTCAGGCTAGCTCATGTCTTCTTGGGATGAAAGATGCATTGTTTGTGAGCTCCCAGATTTGACATAGAGGCTGACTGAAATGTTTAACCACTAATTTCCAAGTTGTCTTTTCTAAGCTGACTCTGCCATATAGTAATGCTAACAATATAAAAAATAATTTGGAGTCAATGCATGTTAATAAGAGCTCCAGCCTTCTTGAAAGGGTTAGCATTTCTGTCTCCAGCACTGATTCTAGTATAGTTTTCCCCACTTTTTGAATGAATAATTCAACAGAGAGAAAAGCATGTGAAAGAGTAAGCACAGATTTATGCATTCTCTTTCTAACCACAGTATTTTTTAAGTATATATGCCAACTGTCTTTAGTCTTGTGGTTTCTGACAGATAAGAAATTTCATGCCCATCACTGAGTGAGGAAAAAAAAACATTCATTCCTTATTAAAAAGTATCAATCGATTTCAGAAAAGGAGGATCAAACAAGAAGTTTTAGAACCCCTGTGAAGTGTTTGGTACACTGAAAATATTTCCACTATATAGCTAGAAAAGTAGTCAGTGATTTCCTAAAAATATTTTTCTTGAAAGCTGATTCCATCCTATGAAAAAATGAATAAATTTATCCTCTCAAGGTAAACACTTGTGTTGGACACTTGTTGAAATTGTTCTGCCAAGCTGGTTTCAAGGAAATGAATGAAAACACTTTTTATGCTTTCTAAAAGGAATGACATGGAACATGTAGAGTCCAAAAGCATGTACAGCAATGGTAGAATTCAGACAAAGGCATATTAAAAGAAAAAAAAAAGTTGCTTTGAATTTCATGTACCTTGCCTTCTATTATTCATGTTTCATTTAACAGTCATATGTTCAGAAAATTCACATAATCGGGATGTCTCCAAAAGACACCGATTGGACCTCATGCTAGTGAACAACAGCAAAATCTTGTCTGGGACAAAATTAATATAAATGTTACTTAAGAGAAATGCACTTGCCCTGGAACAAGTGATTAAGTGGTCTTTAATTTCATATGGAATCAAAGTGAAACTCTTAGATCTTAGACCTATTGATTCCTGTAAAAAATAAACCAATTTCTCCATAAAATATATAATTTCAAATTTTATTAAATGAGTCCAGTTAATAGAGGATTTTTCTGTTGCTTGAAAAAGAATAAAAGAATTTTAATTCTTACAAACTTTGCCTAGCTTTGAGCTAATCTCACTGATCTTATTGTGTAACATGAAAACACATACAAAAGATCAGATCTACCTTTTTCATATAATCTGATGAAAAAATTATGCTCCTACCTCAGGCAATAATAAATTGATGGTGCAGTATCACATACCCCACAAGTCAGACAATGTCTCCCATCCACCAAGACTCAATAAAGTATAACTAAACCAGCTGAAAGATCAAGGCTTCAGTGTGCCACAGAGAGAAAGAAGAGGCAGTCAAGGGTGTTGACAGTGCCCTAAAAAGAGAACAAATCTACCCATCTACTAGCAATGTTTTAGAAAGAGTGAAGAAGCAGAATGAATTGTGCTGTGTACTTCTGTACACTGGAGATGTTTCTCGGTTCCAGTTAGTGCACTGATTATCCCATCTCAACTTGGTAAATATGTAGCTCTTCTAAAGACAAAAGAAACATACATAAAAAGCCAAACCAACCCACCAAACATGCAAAACAACAAAAAGCACCCCAAAAAATTAAAAAAACCACCCCAGCTGTCACAAAGACCACCCCTAAAAAGTGAGATTATATACTTTTTATTACAAAAATATGTATTGCAAGTTTAAAGAAAATACATTGCAGTGACACAAACAATATAGGCAAATATTCTTGGAACTACTATTCATAGACTTTCTGAGATGTGCTGATGAGATAAGAACGTTTTATACATCTTAGTTAGCTGAGACATGGACAATTACCTTCTAACTGTCAATTATCTGTGGCTTAAAAATATAATTTTACTAAGAAGTCATGTTTGTTATCTGTTTTAAATATGATTTCAGCTAAAAGCTTACTGCCTCTCTGTGTATGACAATGTGTGTGCATGCATTCAGACACTAACCTGCTCAAAAACTTTCTTTTTGAACATTATTACAGTATTTTAAATGTAAAGATTTATTTATAAACACAGTACTGATTGAAATACTCAAGATTCATAAACCTACAGAAAACTTAAAAATTGATTAAATAAGAGATACATGAGAAAAAAAATAAAGCAATTGGCATAGCCTCCAGTGTTCGATAGTGTTTCTTTTGATATTTGTAGGGTTTTCTCTATTTTTTTTTTAAGAATCAGTTAATACAAACACGATTTCATGATAACCACTAAGAATTTATTTTATTTTTACCCTGGTCCTTTGTGTTATAATCAGGGAATTGAGTATTTTGTTCTTTCTTTGAGCTCTCAGTCTCTACCATAAATAGCAGAGAAGCTACTTTAGTTTTTCATTTCTATATAGCAATAAACACTTTCAAGAACAGATAAACATTTAGAAACAGCAAGAAAAATGACATTTTATTCTTACTTCCATGAGAAAGTCCATCCTATTCTATTCGGTAATGTCTGAAAAACTGAACTAGTAAGCATTATGATATTGTACACAGAAGTAATTCAATTACATGATATTTGAATGCTCAATCGCCTTGAATATAGTTAGCATCTTATTTCAAATCAGATAAACTTTTTCATTTGAAAAATGTATAGTTTGGTCATTTTTTTAGAAAACATTAGAAGATTTTTCAAGTACATAGATCCTTTTTTTAAACAGTCTTTCCTGAAGAAATTGTTGCATTTTTCTCTGTTTTCTTATTTATGTTTATATTTTCTGTATGGAAATGCATAGCTTATCATCTTAGTTACGTCGATGGATTTATTCCTAATAAATTCCTAAGTAATGGAATGTTCCATGGAAAATATCTTAAAGCTTCACTAGACCCCTTAGACTCATGTCATAGTTTGAAATTGGCCCCCTGAGACACTGGGGGGGCTCAGAGGTGATTTGGTGCCAGGACAGTGTTCCCTGGAGAGCCAATCACCGCTCATGTTTTTCGTTTCTGCTCAAAATCATATATCACAGCACCAGAAGCTGTTGGCAGTTCTGTCTTAGTTGCTTTGCTGTTGGTGTCTGCTGCGTGTAGGTGGGCAAGGCCAGGGGGCAGCTGGGCTCCCTCTCTTCCCCTTCGGGGGAGCGAGGGGAGCCCTGGAACCCCCCAACTCAGTCTTTGGCTAGAGTTAGAGTCAGCATTTGGAGTGTGTGCTGTGAAAGAAGAATTTCACAGCACCTGAGGTAAGAGGAGAGAGGCAGACTTTGCAGCCAAGCCCTCTCCCCCCTCCTTTTCTGTAGTGAAGCTGTAGAGGGGGGCTTTTTCTTTCTCTCCACTGTAAGTGGAGGAGAGGCTCAATATTGAAGCTGAGCCAAGAGACAGACCATGGAAATAGGCCCAGCGCTCAGGAGAAGAAGTTTGTGGTGCGCTGTTAGGAACTAGGCGAACTACCATCAGACCTTCATGATGCAGTCATCATCTCTTTGTATAAGAAGAAAGGAATTAAATCAGACTGTTCAAATTACTGTGGTATTACTCTCCTCTCCATTGCTGGCAAAATCCTGGCAAGAATACTCTTGAACAAACTAATACCTGCTATAGCAGAAGGAATTCTACCTGAAAGCCAGTGTGGTTTCAGAGCCAACAGGAGTACCACAGACATGGTGTTTGTTCTCAGAAAACTGCAAGAGAAGTGTAGGGAACAGAACAAAAGTCTCTGTGTAACCTTTCTTGACCTCACCAAGGCTTTCGATACTGTGAGCAGAAAAGGTCTATGGCAGATTTTGGAACGCTTATGTTGTCCCCTCAAGTTCCTTAAAATGATCATCTCACTCCATGAGGATCGGCATGGACAAGTCAGATATGACAATGCCCTTTCTGAACACTTTCTAATAACTAATGGTGTGAAACAAGGCTGCGTTCTTGCATCCACCCTATTCACAGTCTTTTTCAGCATGATGCTCCAAACGGCCATGGCAGACCTCGATGATCAGGATGATATCTACATTCGATATCGTACTGATGGAAGCCTTTTTAACCCAAGGCGACTGAAGGCCCACACTAAGACCCTAAACCATCTTGTTCTGGAGCTGCTTTATGCTGATGACGCCGCCCTTGTGACCCACACAGAAGCAGCTCTGCAGCGTTTAACATCCTGCTTTGCAGACACTGCTGAGCTCTTCAGGCTGGAAGTCAGCTTAAAGAAGACAGAAGTTCTCTATCAACCTGTACCTCAGGAAGTCTTCCATCATCCCCATATCAGTCCAGCAGTTTAATTACCTAGGGAGCACCATCTCCTCAGATGGTAAGATTGACGGAGAGATAGACAACAGGTTAGCAAAGGCATATAGTGCCTTCGGAAAGGTTCATAAAAGAGTTTGGCAAAATAAACACTTGAAGAAAAGTACAAAGATCAGTGTTTACAGACCCATTGTGCTGTCTACTCTCTTATATGGATCTGAATCATGGGTCATCTACCGCCACCACCTGCGACTCCTAGAACGCTTCCATCAATGCTATCTCCATCCAATCCTAAATATTCATTGGTCAGATTATGTGACTAATACATCTGTTCTCGAACAAGCAGCAATCACAAGTATTGAGGCCATGTTGCTGAGAATACAGCTGCGTTGGGCAGAACACATGTCCAGGATGAAGGACCACGGCCTCCCTAAGATCTTGCTTTATGGTGAACTTGCCACTGGCTGCCGCGTGAGAGGAACCCCGAAGAAAAGATACAAGGACTCCCTGAAACAACATATTGATCATATGGTCTTGGCCATATTGATCAATATAATTGATTTACTCTGGCCTCCAGTCGGGAGGTTTGGAGACACACCATCTATAACACTGCTGTTTCCTCTGAGAACGCACACAGGATCACTCTCAAGGAGAAAAGACAATGCAGAAAGAATCGTGTCTTGCAGAATATACCACCTAAGGAGTCCTTTTGCTGTACCTATTGTAACCAGACGTGTCTATCTCGTATTGGCCTTTTTAGCCACCAGCGCGCTTGTAAAAAATGTGGGTAGAGCCTTTCCCAAATCTTCATTCGCGAAGCCTGGCCATAATGAAAACCAACACAAAAATCTAATACTCAGCCTCCACTGTTCACTCCTTTATTCTGTATAAGGAAAGTATATAGTAAGGCACAGGATATTTTAAATCTCACCTATTTAATATTTTCCTCATCAGAGAAGAAACAAAGAGTGGCACAATTGGCAGTGAATGTTGTCTATGTTAGTACATTAGAAAGTTCTTGAGAGGCAAGAGATAAGGATGATTATCTTAAACACTAAAAACACTGAACATCAGAGGAATGAAGTCGGAGAAACTTGTCCATGGATTATGAAGCTACTGAAAGTCTGGAGACTGTGCTGGAAAAAGACTTCAAAATTAGTTCAGAAATTATGAAGATTCCAGTAAGATAAGATGAATGGAATCTGTGAAAAAAATTAAAATGTCTAACCATAGTATACTAGCATGGCCAGAGGAGAAAATACTGACTGTAAAGTTAATAAACTTAGATAATGTATGATAAAAAGCAATCATGTTCAAAAATTTCATGAAAGACCAATTTTCACTTATGTAGTCAAACAGCCAAAGTATCAAGTGGAATGAAGACTGATATATTTCTTGAGGTTTTTAAATAAAGAATGAATACTTTTTCAAAAGAACTCATTCACTACAAGCCTTTAGGCTTAATATAAGCAGACATACAACTGGTACCTCTCCTCTTAACATAAATGAATCTGTAAATCTTAGCTCTCATCCTTTCGATCACCTTTGCATCACCTGACTGTCCCTAAGGTTTATGACAGAAAATCATAGTCAAGGAATCTAATTCTATTTGGTTCTTAAGCAAGCAGCGTAGGCCTGCGGATAAAGGGGAATATATCCATGTGCTCTCCCACATTCTTATTTTGTTAAGAATACTAAACACACTTTTTTTAACAAACCATTTTTTGCCAAAGAACATATGCTATGCTGAAGTTTTTGTAACAGATGTCCATGAATATGGACTACTAATTTATATAATGGATTACTAACATATTAAATTCAGCAACTGCAGTTTACAAAACAGATTAAATCCTATAGCACAGAATATTTTTTTTCTTTGAAAGATACAGGCTAATAATACGGACTTAAACTTTCAAGCACCACCCCCTGTACATTTATATTATACAAGGGTATATTTTCTGTGGTTTCAATGTCCTTGACTTTCTCTGTTTATTTACCCTATGATTTATGTGGTGTCTTTGCTGGAAGAGGTGATGTATAAATCTATTGCATTCTCAGCCTCATTATTAGTAATGGATTCATTTTCAGTTTCATCACTAAAAACAGTTCATTATCTGCAAAGGCAAAATTATCTTCATATAGATTCTGAGGTAATTGATTCCTCTATTTATGAGCTGAAGGGAATGTTGCTCACATAAATTGGGAATGAAAATTCTTTTTCTTCCCCTCCCCCTTTCTTCCATACCACAGTGGAATGAAAAACTGCCATTTTCACAGAAAATATAAAAATCATCAGTGATAAACCAAGTTCAATTACTCTCAATGATGTTATTCATTGCAGAAATAGTTTCTTAATGATATAGGTTGGCTAATTGAAATGGACATATTCTTACATCATAAATGAAGTCTCTTAAAGCATCTCTGGAAAGAAACATTCTGTTTATTAATACTTGCAACTGTTAATACTATTTTCATTCTTTCTTTTTCATAATTGTCTAAGAACGCTTTTCATCCTTTTGCAACACAGAGCACAATTAAAGAATTAAAATAGTATTACTCTATGACTGAAATCTCTTTGTCACTCAAAGAGGGTGAGAAGGGGAGGACTGAACAGAAGTGTTCTGAGCACTTTTAATTAAATAGAAAGTTTTTTTTTTCTTTCTGGTTTTAATTTGATTAATTTATTTAATATCTGGAATGGAGCAAGAGACATGCAAATTGACTTTATGGTTTCTTTTAGGTTCACTGATGATACAGTTTTGTTCTAGATCAATTGTGCTAAGTGGTTTACATCTGAGTGGTTTACTTCTGAATTTACATCAGTATGCCTATATGTTTCTTCATTTAAATTATAGCATAATAAAATAGCTATATCACTCCACAGGCAGCATGGTTAAAAGTCAGATAAACAAGAAAATTGTGATCTTAACTTACCCAAACAATAGTATAAACCAATTGTGGGGAAGACTGAGGGTAAAATTAAAGAAACTGAAAAGTTAGGAAAATTTCAGTCAGCTTACATGCTTACGGGGGAAGAAATGGAGGGTGGAACAGAATGAAAAGTTACAGACATGGTTATAACTGTATAGAAAATTATAGTGAGAAAGTTGCTACTCCTTGCAAGGAATGAAGTGAACATGCCCAACTTCCAACACACAAAACAAGCTAAGGGAGATTAGATGGAGAGTGGAGTGGAGCAGAGACATTGCAGCCAGACTCTGTTGAAATCCTTCCAAGAGGGGGAACTCGGTGGTACCTTGTAGCTGATAAGCTGCATAGCAACTCTCAGTCAAGGGAGAAAAAGGAAGATTTTTTGCTGTTAAACCAGCAACTGTGGGAAAATCACAGATGCACACCTCAATCCCAAAGGTTACTTAAGATGTAATACTGATGTTACCTACCTCCAAGGTATGACCATCCTCCACTGAACATGTTGTATGACTAGAGCTGCTCAAGCTCCACCTAAACATAAAAATAGTTTGAGTTAAAAATGTGGAGAGGACTCTATTGTAACTTCAGGGATCAGTCGACAGGCTGAACCTCTCACCTCCCCCCCAGGGATTTCTATTAGGTAAGAACTGTACTCTATGCATGCTGAATAATTATCTAAGTTAACTTTTATTTGGGGTTAGAGGTTGTTAGTATATTGCTTCAAATACGTTTTTGCAGTCAGATATTAGCACTGGCAATCCTTAAACTTTATCCTGTCACAATTTTTTATTATATTAATATTCTGTAGACTGTTAGTGTGAGTCCTTCAAGGGTGCTCACCGTTGCCAGCAGTGGGTAACATACTCGACTATGGAGGCCCAGGAGATGGTCTCTCTTATAATATTGGCGTGTGTCCCTGGATCTTTCCTGGGACCCCAAAAGACCAGTTAAAGGTGTGGAGACCCAGAAGAGGGTCTTTCTGTTTGCCTGTGACCCTGAACAAGTCAATCAATCTGCTCTCTGATTGAGCAGACTGTTCCATGAAGTGTCCCCATAATGGAACGCTGACAGACTGGTCGGACACAAGGGTCTCAGCTTTCCTGGGGCTCTGACAGACTAAACAAACACAAAGGATTTGAGAAAATCTTCCCTTCCATGTGACACCAGTGGAAACTAGACTTTATTATAAATAATTAAAAACCATTGTGTAAATAGTTCTGTTTTCATTACTAAATCTATGAAGTAAAATTAGTTTGTAACTTTGTATTTCTAACATCTGTGGTCTTCATGGTCTTTTAAGGTATATTTTCATTTGGTCTTCCAAACTGAAACTTTTTTTTAATTTTTTATTTTACCTTGAAACTTGTATGGACCTATTACAACATGAAGCCACCGTATTCTGCTAGACCTTCCTCAGAAGGAGCAAAAACGGGTAAAAATTAAATCAGTTAGGTTCTAACGTAGTAACAGAACACTTTGATAATTTACTTCAAGCTGTTTCTCAGTATTATGGTGTTTGTTTTCATGACTGTCTAAAATTAAAGAACATATCAACTCAGAAATAAATCCCCAAAGTCTTTGTTTCAGATCGCTCCCTCCATGGGGACTTTTGGAACGCACCATCGGAAGACACCAATAGCTACAATCATGTCAAACACAGCCAGTTCTGTCTAGTTTAAAAAGACCCCCCTGTTCTCCATACCCTGTACCATTTGGTGAGGGAGAAGGTAGAACAGTTAGGAACAAAGGAGTGAGGCTGAACCTGGGAAGGACTGTGTATGTGTGTGTGTATGTGTGTGTGTATGTGTGTTTGTGTGTGTGCGTGTGAGAGACAGTGCGAGTGTGAATGTGTTTTAGTTGTCTTCGTTTTTTGCCTTCCAAATCTATTTCTAATGGGCAATAAATTAAATTAATCTTCCCCTACTTGAGTCTTTTTCACCTGTAGTGGTAACTGACCCATTAACTCTTTCATCCTATTTTGTCCCACTTTCCTATTGAGGTCAGAGAGAAGTGAGAGAGTGACTGGGTAGGGAGTTTGACAGCTGGCTAAGGTTAGCCCAACACAATACCAGAAATTGAAATTCATTCTCCCTTGGTACAAAACTGATGATCAGCTTCAAGCCTCAGTAATGAGTCTTGGTGGTGAAGTTACGTATTAGGTAGGTTTACATATTTTCTGTATGATATTTGTTATATCAGCAATGCTGTCTTTTAATTACCATTCCAGTTCTACTCCTACACTATATGCTTGACCCTTTGGATCTATAACATTTCTCTGTCTACTTCTATTAAAACAACAGAAAAGTAAATTTTATCAGCAACTTCCAAAACTAGTAAGACCAGCCTCCATAAATATTGTTCTGTAGCAATGAACAGCTTTTAAACATTTTTCTGTTGTTTTTTTTTTTTTTTTTTAATTTTTTAAAGGGTTTTTGTGAATGTACTTCAGAGGACTTGAATATTTTAGATTGCTTCTTATTATCAGTTATGAAAGTTTGCATTTGATATGAAAGTGTTATGAGATACAGCATAATCTGAGATAATTTCAATATTAAAGACATATCAGTCACACTCATAAGCAGCCTGTATAATTTTAAAACAATCACTGTCAAAATGTTCTTTTATTTTCTTCTGAGGAAATAAGGCCTTTGAACATGCCTAGTTACAATCAGTCGTTCCAGGTATTCTGAAATAATTAGTGGTTTTTTGTTTCATATTTGTGGCACTTTCTCAAGAGAAAAGCACACATCTAACTTTTCAAGAAGAAAATTCAGAAGTCGTTCTCCAGATAGACAAACTATCTAAATAAATCTTGAATAAATTTATATTTGAATAAATATATATAGAAAAAAACCCACCAGAATTTATTGACTGCAGACAAATAAATGTAGAAAAAATTGTTTAAAATCAGTGAAAACCATATATCTCAGGTTTTTTGTCTTGCCTGTTGAGAAAAAGGCCCTGACCATTCCTGAATCAATACCACTGATGTGGTTGCCAGTACTTCTGAAGACAATAGACAGAGAGCTGGGGATATAAAGAGGTTAAAAAAAAAACATATCAGGAATTAAGTGGAGACAGAAAAGCAGATAAAAGTGGAAAACAAGATCAAACAGTGTGTAAATAGAAACTAGAAAAAAGAAAAAAGAAAAAAAGAAAAAATATGAGAAAAAAAGGAAAGGTAGAAAAATAATAATAGTAAAAAAAAACAGGAAAAGAAAATCCTTATGATTGGAAAGCATCTAGTATGTAATAGCCAGTCTATTCCCACATAATTATGAAGATATCTGTAATATCTTTTAATTTTACTTCCCATAGGAAATTTCTTGTTTCTGGAAACTTAGAAGAGAGCCCTAAACAACACAGTTATAGTTACAAAATGGAAACAAAGACTGCTCTGAGAGAAGAAAATTTTCTCATAAAGGAACCTAATCTAATAATTTTCACTTTCTACATCTTCTCTTTCTATATACATGTTCTAGGATCCTTGTTTATTTTTCTTTTCAAAACATCAACAGAACATCTTCACATAAAAGTATATTCTGAAAAAAAAATTCACCTTCTTGTGTGTCCCTGGTATTCTGACACAATTCTATTAACAAAACATCTATTAATGCCTGTGTCAAACAGCAAAGACAAATGTATCACAAACTATGTGTAGAACATGACTGAAGGATACTAAAATATGGCAATTTTTAGTATGGCAAAATATGGCAAAATAAATCAAAATAAAAGCATGAGAGAGCATAAAGGAATTGAGATAAACTCCACAGTAGTCCAAGTAAAAGAAAAGCAACGAAGTTTAAAAATTTAAAGATGCAAATATTGTGGTATTCAAGAGATTTATAAATCATTCAGAATTGCTAAAAATCTACATGAGCCTAAATTCTAGGGCAAATAAACAATAAGTTAAAATAGTGTTTAGAAAACATGAATTGAAAATTCAGTCTCACAGCTGAATTCCCACAAAACCAATTGATGACTAGTGTTAGAACATGATTCATTTAATTCATCAGGGAAAGTAGAAGAAAACCCCTCATTTTTAAAAAGAGAAATAAGGAAGATCTGGACATTACAGACAAGTAACTGTCTCTCTTCTGTGTCTGGCAAGATCATGAAGGAGGCTTTCTCTACATAAACTTTTTAACATAAATATGGTCCCATAGAAAGCTGTTTATCAATCAACAATCATTTTTCAGGATTATATTGCATCTCTAGGAAGTATTAAAACATACTCTCATTTGTGAAAAATTCAGTACAATTTTTCTCTTTTTCACACACTAATTGATTTAGCATCAAATAATTAGGAGTATGCATATATAAGGAAAATGCAAAGGAATTCCCCACATACACTTCAAATAGACAGTAAAACATAAAAAATTTTTTGTGGGCTTTTTTTTTTTTTAGGAAAATAAATAACTGTTAGAAATCCACAAATTTTTTTTTCCATATAGCAAATTAAACAGACAAACAAAAAAATAGAACATTCCAACAACAGATTGTGGTTGAAAGAATTGAGATAATTAAAAAAAAATCACTCTTGCACAATATAATGCTGATGAAAGTACTTTATTAATGTAAAAAACAAGAGCAGTCTTTTGCCAAAATCTGTGGGCTATGTTCACTGTAACATCAGTGAATATTGGACAATCATTCAATTTATTCTAGAAAGCTCAGACCAAAAGACTAGTCTAAATATCCTTAAAAACATTCAAACAGCTGAGTATACTTATATTTAAAGGTTTTTCACAAAACTTTAAATAATAAAAGAAAAGATCAGACTTTAATAGATATGATCCTATTTCTAGTGATTCTTATAGATGAAGTATGTAATATTGTGTATCAATAAAAATGCAATGCCATTTTTTGTTTAGAAAGGATTTAACCACTGTAATAAGTTATTATTACAGTTAACAGAAAACTGAGGGGTTATAAGTTGGGAGATCAAAATAAAATAGGATGAAACAAAATTTCAATGGGTTTAAAAACAAACCAAAAACCCCCCAATAACAAAACAAAACAAAGCAAAAACAGCCTGGGAAATGAGAATCAAAAGCTACTAGCCAAAAACAAACACCCTAGTTATAAGTACACCTTTGATTTTAAAAAATTATTGAAAAAGAAACTTTTTTATTTTCAAACCATTTCTGCTATAGTGTTTTACAGAGCTGTGATTCTGTGATTTCCCCGTGTCTAATCCATAACCACCAGTGGAGGTTAGGGTGGCTGCATCCAATTTATTGCAGAGTTTGGGGAGTGGATGACAACATGGTAGCCAAGAGCTATCTGGGACAGTGACCCAGATATATTCCTTATATATAAATATGACAATATTATTTTATTATATAAGTAGTGGGAAACCCAGGGCCCACTGAGCTCTCCTGCATAGCAGTGGGCTGCACAGCAGGATCTCTCTCTGAGTAGACACGTCTCTCAAGTTACTCCTTGAGGCTGAGAGAGTCGCTGCCATAACAGGTTCTCAGTAAGTAACTAATAGCATGCTAAACTTTTCAATTCTAACTAAGTGATATAAAAGAGCAATTGTGCACCTATAACCCTTTAAACATAAAGCATTGACTAAACCTGGGACTAGAACTGGATCCAGCCATACCTAGACTCCTCACTGAGAAGGAGTTTAGACAGCAAGGTTCCTTTCTGAACCTCATGACTCAAAGATAGGGTCTCTCTGGCAGCTTTAGATAACCTTGTCCTCTATGCACTACATAATCATGTGTGCCTTGCCACTGAATCTTGTTAAACCGCTGTCCTATTTACCATTGAGCTTTGTTTACTGGTTTATATCAATAAAGCATGTTGTTCCTTCTCTCTTACGAGTAAAGAGTATGCAAAGTACATCACTCCATCCATGTCAATTGTAAAAGAAAAATAAGCATAGAGGTCCCTAAATTAATGTCCAGCATTTAATCCAATAAAAGACTGAAAGAGTACATTTACCTCTGTCAATCTTTCTCTGAAAAGTGCCATACAATATTTTTGACACTCTACTTGGCCCAAGTTCAGGCCTATCCTTGAGGTTCTTCACTTCGTCCAGGCAAGCAGTCACTTCCCATTGTGGGCATAGTGGGAAAGAAAAGGTCAGTGTTCTTGGTAATATGCGTAGGATTTCAGTCATCTGTCCTCTCCAGGTAATTTTTATGAAATGCAGGGCTAGTCACTTAAACCAAATTCTATAAAGGGACTCTTTTCAGTGTAAATTTTAAAGGAAGAAATTGCAAATTAATTCAGATACAACTGAAGGTAATGGAACTGAGATCTAAAATGCAATGGAATTTGGGTTTAGAATTGAGATCTAAGACTTAAATCTTGTCAAGTCCATGAAAAAATACATCCCTATTCCTAAAGGCATTTACTACAAACAACTGTGAAACAAAATGTCCTCTAAAAATAGTATATGAAGATTTCTATAACAACAAACCCCTCCAAATCTACTTGTACTGAAAAACATGCCCCTGACAATCACAAACCAGAAGTATGTTACTAGCATAGAAACTGAAAATTTAGACAGCAAACCATGATCAGACTGCTTCTGTGCTGTTCTAACCTCTAATAAGACTCAAAGCCAGACAGAGGTACATATGACTTCTGGAAATAAAAAGTTAAAAATCAGATTTGAATTAAAAACCAAAAGACACAAGTTAGGTATGAAGGTTTTGAAGAGTACAAATTTACGAAGCAATGGGTTAGAAACAAATTAAGTATGTAAAAATGAAACAATTTTGTATTTATTTAAACAGGTGTTTGTAGGAGGCGTGTCCAAAGGTATAGGGGATGTACTGGGGCAGAGACGCCCAAGGGAGCATGCGCCTAGATGGATAATCCCATTGGTTTGAAGGTCACATAGTTTTAGGGGATAAATGGAGCGCGAAGTTTGAATAAACTCTCTTTGATTCCACCCACATTGGAGAGCGGACTCATTCTTTATCATATAAAGACCGCCAATGTAACAGGTGTTTATTAAAGTTTTGTGCTTATGTACCAGAACTGTAATAACCATATTTGAGTAAAATTCTGTACAGTATAGTAAATATTGCTGTGCATTAAACTCAGTATTCTCATGCCATGTGACTTAAAGCCAAACTTGCAGACACATTTTTTTTAATTTTTTAAAAATCTCTTCTACGTCATTATAGGTAAGATTAAATTTATGTTTGACATGAAATTTCAGGAATACAGAATATGCTTCTTGGTTATCTCTTTGTCACTGCCTCAATAAGCAGGTTTCTTCACTTTCTTCCCTTTCCAAACAATCTTTCATTTCTCTTCTGTAAAAGTCACCCACTTTCTCTTTCTCCCCCACTTCCCTTCCTCATTATTTCATACCTGCATGATCAGTTTGCTTTACATCTCCCCTTTTCTCCTCACATCTCTGTTGAACTGCACCAGTTTTAGTAGATGCCTGTGTTCTGGGTTCCCTTTTCCACCTCATCTTCTTTCACTAGGTGTAGTTTTCTAGTAAAGAGGTGAATTAGGTTCCCTGAGGTGGAAGACACAATGTTTTGAAGGCTAAAGGTGAATCATAAGAGTAAGAGATTTGGTGGATTTTTGTGCACAACAATTTCAGCACAGAACTCAGCTTTTCAGTTTGATATGCACAACACATAGGCTTGATCAAAAAATCCAAAAGTTATTAGCAAGTCTCCTTCAGAAAGTTTCAGCGTACATGGAATAAGTTCTTTTTTAACCTCAAGATGTAAAAAGCAAAGTTAGTTTTCTCCCTAATGAAGACAGGAGCTGTTGGATTAAGCAATTAATTTACTACTTAAGCCTCACTGACATTTCTTCACTATGCATCTTGACAACCCTCACTGTGAACTTAACATCACCTTCACAAGTTTTCCTTGGAGACTAGCATTATCATGATAGGAAGCAAGTAGTGAATATCAACAACAGATGAATTAAAACTAAAATATGCACTTTATCCAGCAAGTCTTGGCTATAATCCAAAGCCAATCTGGTCAGCAATGCCTCAGGTCTTCAGAACAAAGCACTCAAACATGATGCTGCTGAGCCTTTACTTATTAATATTGAGTTGAAACACTTTTTTCATTAGCTCATGTAACAAACTTTTAATTATTAGAGTAAAATATTTTCCCACCCCCTTTTTCTTAAATCTTGCCTATATGACAATAAAAATTATAAAGCACATTATTTTGCTTAATGAAACATATCACAAGCAACAGATTACTTGGTTCAATTCCTGCTGGAAAAATTACAAAGGTATAAAATCAGAATTATAACTTGGACCTAAGCCATCCTTTTGACACAGAAATAAATGGCAATTATTAAAGCTGAGTAAGACAACTAACTTGTACTTTTTTCATCAGTGGTCAGCAACAGCACCTTCATTCTAATTGTTTATCAAAACTGAGGCTTGGCAAACATACATGCAGATAAATAATTTAAATAAAAAAGCAAATGTGTTATAGTTTAACAGCTATTGTCTATTAGCAAAAGACATGTTCATATGTGAAAACAACTGTATGGTTTATCTGAAATACAGAGCTTTGAGAAATGCAGAGAAATCAAGCCAAAAAATTGAGATTATAGTAAGAAAATGAAAATTTTCATGTTTCAAAACAATTTCAACACAGGAGAAAAAAATGGAAAAAAAAAAAGGAAGGTTTGTAAAAAATAAGCCAGCAATTAAAAAGGTAGAAGATAGGTAGTAAAAGTGAAAAGAAGAAGTAAGATAGAGAAGATTGGGGAAAATAGCATTATTGGGATGAAAAAAAAAAAGAATAAAAAGGGATATAACTCCAAAATGTTCTTTAAATGATCAGAAACATATAGACTGACTACACAGTTATTCATCTCCAGTACCTTGTATTTCGCTTCACCAAGACCTGGAAGCACGGGTATGTAAGAGAAGAAACATCTTTGATTCAATGATCTACGTTATTAGAGGAAGAGAGAGAAGTGTCTCCTTGTACAGTTTGAAGTCCAAGAAATCCAAGAAGCCTTCTAGGTTGAATTAGTTCTCTCATGAAATGAGTGTTTTCTTGAATTAATGATTTGTGTTTGTCCTAACACTACACTGATGTGCATGGCATCCTGTATGGCTATTCAGCTAGGTACAAAGTATTTCTGAAAGCCCACAAACTCATCATTTTGGACTTTCATAAAACCTGAAAACATTGTTTGATTTGAATTTACCGTGTTTGATTTCCTGTTTACCTTTCCTTTGCCTTTGCAAATTGTGTTTGAAAGTTTTACTTTTATCCTCCCAGTTTTACTTTTCTCTCCGGCACTTACAAAATCATTCTGAAAGGCTTATGTACAATCTGAACAGAAAAAAATAGGGAAAAAGTTTATTAGTTTATTGTTAATTGATCTTTTTAAATGTGTTTTTTTCAGTCATTTTAAAATTTGTAACATCTGTATTATTATGTCCAACCACAAAACAAAAAATATTGTATGGTGTTTGTTATATTTTTTCCAAGCATGTGTAGGTGTAAAGCAGATTTACACAAAAAAAACATCACATAGCAGAAAGCTGAAAATACACCATTCCAATCAAAATACCTGGTTCCAAAAAAAAAAACCAGGAAAAATTAGGTCTTCAAAAAATTGTAAGTATTGTTAAAATCTCACCACTTAGAATTCGGTAACAAAATTCCTGCTGAAGTAGGAATGAACAACAACTATGAACAACAACTAAAAATTATTTTCAAACAGAAAACTGTAAATGGCTGTGAAATGTTGCTATAATACTGTAACTGGCAGAACGCTTTACAATAAAGTCTCTTATTCGTGATTTTCTAACCTAAATAAAATTTAAATTCCTTAAGCACAACTGTACTGTCTATAAGTCATCCATCTCCAAATATTCAATACTGCCAGTTGAATAGAGAGATGAAATAGTGTGTTAATTTGAAACATATTTTAAAGAAAAATTTGCACTAAACAGATAGTGTGAATCTTTTCCTTTACTATGCTGGGGAACTAAAATGATTTTCAACATTAGGAGAAAAAGAATTTATGAAGGGAGGAGATCTACAAACTGAGGGGTTAAAATTAGAACAAAACTGAAGAAATATATATGAAATAAAAGGTACCACATTACATATTTCTGTACTGGTTTTGCTCTCAGTTTCTAACCAAGTTAATTTTTTCTCATCTTTATTGTAAATAAGAGATAAAACCATATCAGATAATTGCAGATCAGACTAGTCTTTTCTATGTCTATAACACATTTGACCTAACATGGGTAGCATTGATGGTCTGTGAATCCAGTCTTCAGTGCAAGCTCAGGTCCTAAACTAACATGACAGTGCTCTTAATTGGTTACCCATATTTGTCTAAATGGAGTTCTACTACCAAAAATAACAATTCTGTTATGACCAGTAAGGTTGAAGAGAGAACAGACTACACCCATGTGCTAAGGCAGAAGTTTCTTTAGTAACAGACTTGACATCTGGCAACACTTATCATAACTAACACAACACCAAGAAATCTACTACCTCAATCATATCGTCTCCATACCTGGGGGTTTTGTGGGTTTTTGGTTGGTTAGTTTGTTGTTGTTTTTGTTTTGTTTCTTTTTATCTTTTTTTTGTTGTTGTTTTGCCTTCAGAACCTTCTGAATACAACTCAGTTAAATCTAAAGTTGCTTGTCTTTCATCATTATTAATCTTTCTTCATAGCAGGCCTATGCATCAGTCTCCTTCAACTGTCCAGTGGTGAATACCATTTTATAATTTTGCTAGCTATATGATTAACTATAAACTAATGTATTTCAGTAATAAACTCATGCAACACCAAAACCAAGAGCTTGCTGTTTCACTCCTTATTTCACATCTAAATACACAAAAGCAACATGTACACTGCTTTTATATTTTACTCAGCTCTAGTCTTACTGAAAAAGTGTGGGGTTTGTACTTCAGTGTCTTAAGACACAAATATTTATTCTTATAAATCAAAGGTTTAAAAGTCTAATACTTAAGTCCCATACTGTACTTAACATAGATCCTAAAAAGTAGCAGAACAAGACAATCATTCTTCATTCTAGATGACTAGGTGAGAACATTTACTTTCTTCCAAGGAGTTCAATCTGCTTTTAGTCAAATTACTGGTTTAACAGGAAAATGTAAAGTACATGAAAGGATAAAACATCATTTATTCAATCGAATGTTTATTCCTATTAAAATATAATCTTGTAATATGTCATCATGTTCTTTGCTAAATGCATGAGGTATGAAAATTTTCGTTCATAACACAAGGGAGAATAAAGATGATGCTAGTTAAAGCATAGATATATAGTTAAAAACATTGATGTGTTACAATGTATTAAGATCTAAGGTGGGTTTTTTTGACAGAGAGGAGATCTAATTCCTATTTTACGCTAAAATTGATGATGGGAAGTGAAAAGGAGTAAAAAATCCCTGTGGAACCAAAATTAAGACTGGGCAAAAGCCTGAAGTATGTGGCCAATGTACAGAGTACATTATCAGTTATGTCCATTCATTTTCCTGAGAAAGAATATACAATGACAGGTAATTTTAATGACATGTGAGGAGACAACAGGATAATGTTTATATTTCCCTAATCAGAAAAGATGTATTTTCCTAATGAGAGGACATGGGAAGATCAAAGACAGAAGATAATTGATGAATTTCACAACCTTTTCTGATGACAACTTATCTATATAAAAAAATGTAATGGTACAGGCACTTCTTTTCAGGTCATCTGATCAAAGTTTAAAAAGTTTAAAAAGCACTTTTTCATATTGGAAATATCTGAAAAAACCCCACCTTATCTGGCAACAGTTTTTATTTTCAAAGAGTTTTTATCAGCATATAGCAAATAATGCGGTACTAAGAACAAGAAATTTAACTAACAAAGAAATGTAAATGTAATAGAAAGGATAGTCAGGCAAATTCAGATATGGATGGATCAGTTAGTTTGATATCAATGCCATCCATATTGAAAAAAAAAAAAAAGCAGATATGGACAAAATCCAGAAAGACTAAGCAGGGGAATTAATCAAAAGTAAATTAATAGATTAGAAAATAGGCCATAAAAATAGTTTTCTGGGTTTGATTTAAAAAAAAAAAATTATACAAAGATATGTTCGAGTAACAGATTTCTAATAAGACACTGTACACAGACTACATATGATGAAAAGGGATCAATATTGCATATTTTGAACTAGGCATTTTAAAATTATGGACTTAATTGTTCACCAAACCTTTATGAGACTTTGGTATCTCAGGGATTTATTGCAGGCAATTTGTATCCATCAAGAATAACTATGTTGGAAAAATTTTTGAGAAGAATGACAGATGAACAAATTGCTATGGGAGAAAGATCTCAGAGATAGATCTTCTTATTTGTTCAGTAATTTTGGCTTTTTTAATGAATGTTTTAATACAGCCAAATACAGAGTTATAAGCATTTGTATAACTTGAGTACAAAATGTAACCTTGTAAACTAAGGATTATATTTTGCAGCACTGAAACAGAGAAGTCATAAACACCTGTTCTACAAGAGCTTTCACAATAATTCTCCAGTTAAAGATCACCAAGAGAATATTGTTCAGAAATCATGAAGAGAAATAATCTTTCACGTATTCATAAGGGCCAAAACTGAACCACCAAACCCCATTCTGCCTCTGTGATTTCAAAAGCTGATGTTGAAAAATTGGAAAGATTTCTGAAAAGTTCAAAATGTTGTTCTATCATCCAGAAGCACGGTTTAGTAAGACTAAATGTAAGATTGAGTGTTCACTCACAGTCTGTAAACACATGCAGTATAAGCATTAGCGTGTTTTTCATAATAATTTCAAATTAAGTTCACAGCTGAGAAATAAGGAAGCTCTGCAGAGGTATATTCAGATTCTTTTACTCATCAACATTTATAATAGTAAACAGAATGCATTTTTTTAAGATTCTACTCCAAAACTTGTTTCTCTTTTATGGGAATAATCACTGACTTCCTAAGACTTTTGTTAACAATTCCCTATTTATTCAGGGAGGAGGTACTTTAAAACACTTCCATTGATTTATGTCCTAGTTAGAACAGCTGGGACCAGTTCATCACTGGATGGGTGTAACCCAAAACTGTGTATTCCTATAGCCTTCC
>NW_016690206.1:3544648-3585226 GCF_001604755.1 Lepidothrix coronata | reverse complement strand
CTTTTAAATCTAAAAGAACAGCTATGATCTATTTTTTTTTTTTAAATAGTGAATATTAAAATGAAAGAAGATTAAAAGTTCAGTGAAACTGCAGAGCATCAGAAGCAATTCAGATGAGCATTCATATTTCCACTGGAATTCTGACAAAAAAAAATTAGAGAGAGAAGTGACATCTATGTAGGCAGGAATTTGATAGTGTAATTATTCTTATATAGAAAAAGAAAACAGAAGAAACAAATGCAAAAGAGAGGGAAGCAGAAAGGTAAAATTATATCTAGAGTAGCTGAAAAACATTTAAACAGTTATTAGAAGTGATTTGGACTGTAGTCATCTTTCCGGTCCATGAATTTGTTAATGTTATTTCCTTCAGGATTCTTTTTGTATTTGAGATTTGTCTTCTTTTCTTTCTGCTTTTCTTTCACTAGTCCTTTCCTTGTGGAGCATTTCATTGACAGCTATACTCTTTCTTAGTTCCCCACTAACAAATTTGCCAGATGATCATAATCTGTAAATTCCATATGAAGTTTTCTGTTCATGGTTCAGGCTTGTTAATCTCAAAAAATTCCATCCACACTGATGTTCCTCTCCTTCTCACTGGCTACAACAGGTGATGATCAGGGCTGAACTACAGCAGCGTGCCTCTGTGGTTCCAGTTTACCTTTTACATACTCTGTTCTTAGAGTAAAAGTACCTATCTAAATGTAGAGCTCCTTCTTCACATTACTCAATTACAGAATCACGGAACAGTTGAGGTGGGAAGGCACCTCTGGAGATTGTCTAGCTCTGCTCCCCTCACCCCAGTTCAAAGGATGGTCAGCTGGGGTTGTGTGGAGCTGGGTTTGAGTATCTTCAAGAATACCTACTCAACCAGTTTCAGAGTTTGGCCATTCTGAAAGTAAAATATATTTTTCTTATGTTTAAGTAGAGTGTCCTGTCTCATTTTGTCTCCATTACTTATTGTCTTGTCACTGCTTATCACTGAGAAAAAACACGGTCTGTCTTCTTTGATCAGATCCACAAGATATTTATACACTCTGGTAAGATTTGCCTGAGCCTTCTCTTTAGGTTAAAAATGGTTCTAGGTCTCTCAGACACACACGTATGAAAGACGATCTGATTCCTTAAACATCAGTCCAGTTGTGGCTTCCCTGGTGCTGAATAGAGGGGAAGGATCATTTCTCTTGATCTACTTGTGATCATCTTTCTCACACAGCCCAGGATGTTGTTGGCCTTCTTTGCCACAAGGGCACATCACTGGCCCATGGTCAGCTTGTTGTCTATCAGTACCTTCTTGACAAAATAAATCTTTCCAGTCAGTTGGCCTGCAGTGTGTCTGGGGTTATTCGTTCCCAGAATAGGAGTTGGTATTTCCCTTCACTGAACTTCAAGAGATTCCTATCAGTCCATTTTTCCAGTGTGTTGAGATCCCTCTGAATGTCTTTGGGTTTAAAATTAATTTATCTTGTCTTAAATTACTGCTTATATACTTTTGGAAACATGCAATCAATCTAACAATAGATTGACATTCTCTGTAGCTGCTTTTTTAAAAAGTACCTTTAAAGTGCATCAGAAGTTGAACACTGACTGATTTAATTCTAAAATTAATTAGTGAATAAAGTTTGAAAGGAAAAAAAATCATCTTCTAAGCCAAGAAAATCTTCTCAGGCAGTTGTTTGATTATATGCTAAGATGAAAAATCTTCTTTTAGAATGGTGTGGTCAGAAACCTGGAAAGTTATTTTTAGCTCTTCTATACTCCCTGCAAAGGAAACACTTTCACAATAGATATAATTAAATCATCCTTATAAATGGCATTGAGAAAAGTCAGCAGATCTGTCGGGACCCAATCAACTTAACTTAGAGATGATAACAATGCTAAAATAATGTTATATTTTATTTCTCTAGTCACCACAATAGTCAATATATTGTGATGAGAAGAGCTGCTGCTCACACACGGTAACCACATAGGGATGGGAGAATATGAAATGACAAACAAATAATTTTAATTCTGTTTTCCTCTATATCATGTGTGGAGCAAAATAAGATAGGAGAGAAAAGCAGATGACAGTGGTCAAAAAAGAAGAAATACTAACAAGAAAATACAGTGGATTGTCATTCAAATGTCATTGGCCAACCATTTTCACACAATAGTATGTAAAATATTCAGTTTTACTCACAGTGGATGACTGATATTTGTGATAATGTTTGTCAAATAATCATTGCCTTTTTAATGCTTTTTGCTTTATTATAGGTTAACAGTTATGTCTACAATGTTACAAGGAAATTATCTGTCAAATTATTTACTTTTTTCTAATCTTTCTCTCAGTACAACCTTCAGGAAACATGCTGAACAATTCATAAAATACAAGCCCTCTGCTTATTCACAAAACGAGTAATAGAGTAAAAATTTTTTCCCACAAAATGTGAAAATTTTTTCTTCAAATTTTTCCTGCTTGAAGGAAGCAACATGAATGAGAAGGTACAAATGCATTCTTCATTTCACAATTGAAACAAAATAAAACAAAATATACCCTAATAACTTCAGGGACATTTCTGTTAAAAGTAGTATCCTATAAAAAAGTTAGACTTTAAGTAAACTATTGTACAGCCATAAGGTGATTGTTGATAGATACTTAAATACCATTAACTTATGGCATGGTCAGCAGAAGAAGTGATATGTTACTGTATTTAGAGAACTGTTGAAAACATAAGCTAGTTAAAAAATAAAAAAAAGTAAGAAGATAAAACATTTTTTTAGAATTATATGCAACTTCTAAAACCTAAATAAACCCCAAAATCCAAGGTTATTTAAGAAACAACAGTTCTAAAAATTAAACAATGCAGCTAATATTGGACTTTATATAAAGAATTTACGGTTCTAAAAAGAGTAAAATTGTCATTTTTTTCTGATAAAACAAACTAGACGTTCTTGCAAATCCTACTATTTTACAAACCTTACTACTTCGGAAACTTGGAAGTCTTTATCTAGTGAATACTCTTGACCTAATGTTCATGTTTACACTGAAAAACATTTGCCATTTCCGCTGATATAAGGACTCCAATAAATACATGACTTGCAACAACATGCAGTTTGGCAGCAACATACAGCTAGACAAGTCCATAATACATGGATTTCATTGACTGAACTACTGACTGACAAGATTGGGTTCAGAGTTCAGTGGGGTTACGACAGACTGATGGCATAATCCTGGTTATACATGCAAACGGGAGGACAAGAGGCTGGAGAGCAGCCCTTTAGAAAGACATCTGAGCCTCTGGGTTGATGGCAAATTGAATATGAGTCAAACAGTGTGCCTTGGCAGCCAAAAGGGTCAACTATGCCTCAAGCACTGCATCACAGGCCAGTAGAAGGAAGTAATTGTCCCCCTCTATACCACACTGGTGCTGCTCCAGTCCTAGAGTCCTGTGTGGAGTATTGGGTGCCTCAATATAAGAAGGATATACATCTATTAGATTGTATCCACGGGAAGGTGGCCAAGACAGTGAAAGGCAAGACTTATAAGGGGCAACCTACGTCACTTGGTTTGTTCATCTTGGAGAGGAGAAGGCTGAGGGATGACCTAATCAAAGCCTAGAACTTCCTCAAGGGTAGCAAAGGGGAAGGTGCTGATCTCCTCTCTCTGGTGACCAGCAATAAGTCACAAGGAAATGGAATGAAGTTGCATCAAGGAGAAGCTCAGACTGAACATTGGGAAAAGTTTTTTTCACTAAGAGGACAATTGGTCACAGGAACAGGCTCCCCAGGGAAGTGCTCATGGTACCAATCCTGTCAGAGTTCAAAAAACATCTGGACAATGCTCTCAGTCATATGGTTTAGTTTTAGTTAGCCCTGTGATGAGCAGTGAGTTGATCTCAATGATCCTTATGGGTGGGTCCCTTTCAACTTGAGATATTATGTGTAGTTGATTCTTATATAGTGAAGCCACCCATGTATTTTACAAGTTTCTTCTGAAACTTCCAAAGTCTCAAAAGATTGTTATTTCACATTATTCCATGCTTACTACAGTGATGGTATATTTCAATCTGGAGGTTGTTTAAAAAATATTGGGACTATATATTTTGCTGTATTTATCAACTGAACCATGAAGTTCTTGATATATTTATCAACTGAAAAATATTTTTGTTTGATATATTTATCAACTGAACTGTGAAGTTCTCCCTATCAATTATAGACTTGAGACATGGCATACAAGATATTCTATTGGCTCTATGACATTGCAAGACCTGAGAATAAAACATGCAATGGTTCGCCTGGAGACATAAGAATGATATAAATCTATAAGCCATTGGCAAGAAAGTATAAACATAGTTGAAATCCACAAACCACCTTGGCACAAAAACGTAGTGTTTAAAATTGAAAACAATATTTAAAATGCAGTACAGCTATGAATATATGAGCATGTACAAATTTATCCATATTCATTAAGACAAAAATGTGAAGACAATAATATCTTTTGTGAAAATAGAGTTTGGGGGTTTTTTTGGTGTTTCTCTTTTTTTCTCTAACGGAAATGTACCCAAAGGATAGCTATAGAATAACAGTAAGAAGTGTTAAAATAACAAGTTAAATATTGATAATACATAAGATACAGTCCAGTGTTTGATTTTATAGTTGGATAAGATTTTTAAAGCTAAAAGATTCTGCAGATTATCTATGACTCTAGTCTTGAGAAGACAATTTCTGGAAAGATGAGTAAAATAAGAAATGCTTTAATTAAAGTAAGTGTGGAAACCTAGTCCTGTGACAAATAGAATTATAAAGTGCATCTGAATAGTGGTGCTTGAGCTCATAAGTCAAATACTGTGAGATTAAAGATTTTTCTACATTTATATTGGGATTTCAACCATGCAAAAAGAAAAAAGAAAAAATACATTCTTGTGTACTCAAGCAAATTACTGTTCACCTGTAACATGCGAGTAACAATTACTAATGTGTCTTGACCCTATCAATGCTAATACCAAATAAAATTTTCTACTTTCTCAAAATTAGTTTTTTCCCTTTTTGCGGACTTTATGAAAAAATTCAAATTAATTATGTCAAAAGTAAATTTGATGTGCCATTCTTCATAAAGCAACATAAATGTCATGTTTCCTCCTCTTTTTTCAATCTTGTGTTTATTTCTAGGCGAATACATAAATTACTGAACATTACTGTACTTGTCTTATTTACACTTTGGAAAATTCTGTAGGTTTTCTTGCTCTTGTTTGGGTGTTGTTTCCTTTTTTGTTTTTAACTTCCTCAACATACTTGATGTTTTAAAATATTTTTCTGCTCCATATGAGGAAAAACCACTACTTTAAAGTTACAAGCAGGAGAAAATTAAAAACTTCTCCCTCTTTCTCATACGTAATACTCCCTCTGCACGTCATAGTGTGATTAAGGGATGTATGAAAGAGAAAAAAGCCTAGGTACATTGCATATGTACCTACCTGCTAGGTACATATGCAAATCACTGGGTCATTTGTCTACCTAGATGTAGACCTAGAAATTGCTGCACTTCAAATTACTGACTGAACCAGGAACTTAAGTCTCTTGCTCAAACACGTCAGAGTTAGTAATTAATCTATTTCTTCATTTCCCAGGTTGAATATATTACACAAACTATCAACCCCTTATTTAGAGCTATCAATATACATTTTCTTTAGTTATGGTTTTGTTGCCTGAATTTTTTTAACCCAAATGATCCTTCACTAAAAGTGAATTTTGTATAAATTCTTATATTCATGACATATGTCACACAAATAAATAAAAAGGGGAATTTTTTTCAAATGACAGTATCTAATATTTTTAACCTACAATTATCAAGCTGAGAGAAACCTTATTTATTGTGACAAAATCTAAAAGAATGAAAGCCATTAATAAATTAAGAGAATTGCATACTAAATAGTTTCAGAAGGCTAAAATCAATTCATTTTTTTCAAATCTAAATTTGGAAATATCTTAAGTCACAATAATGAATTTGAGTCCTATTCCTTTGATCTCCGTTTTAGATTTTGACTTCAAATGCCATTAAAGGACATGTATAAGAACTACTAGATTCATGCTATTACCTCCTGACACTGCCAGAAGCAATTATCAAATTAAATGCATTGACTACACACTTGAAAACTCCATACTTATGTACATAGTTTTGTTCCTATTAAAGGAATAAAACTTCAAAAATTAAATAGGGGAGGAGAGAAAAGTCATATTTAGATATTTCTCTTACCCATTGAAAATTCAAAAACAATGGTATTTACCATCTCAGAAAACACAATGGAACTGGAAAAAGTTCAGAAAAGGTCACCAAGGGTGATCAAAGTTAAAGAACTGTTTTCACCTAGCAAACAATTAAACTAAAACATTTCAGTATAGGATGAGGTGATTAGAAGATAGAGCAAAGATCTACAAAATCATGAATGGCAAAGAGGGTAACAAAGGATTGCTTATTCACTATCTCTTCCAAGACAAGAAATCACATGCTCCATCTTTGCCTTAGCTAAGAGGTTCAAATCAATCAAAAAGAAACCTTTCTATTAAGTACAAAGACAAAATCCCCATGCCACATAACAGTTTAAAATTGGGAACGCCCTAGGAAGGTTTCATTATCCTGTTACATAATTCTTGCATTTCATTTCTAGGCTAGCACTCCCTGAGATGTGACAAGCTAAATGAATTTTTATCTCACCCACTGTTACCAACTCTACATTCTTAGACCTTATACCTACACCTCTTGGTTTTACCACAAACTTTTTCCTTTGGACACCATGCATATACCTGTAATTATAAACATATAATTATGTACACATACATCTCTTTAGATATATATAAAAACTGATAACTAAGCTATATCTTAGAGATAACACACAGTGCCTGATCACAAAGCTGATTCCATAAAGTGAAACAGTGAAACTGTAAGATATTTCTAGACAAGGGGGTAGAAAAACTAGCAGAAATCAACCTTATTATAATCTTGTAGATAATAGATCTCCATATCTGAGCCAGTCATCACAATACTTCTTTTAAAATATTTTTAATAGTCAGTGAAACATAGGATATAAGTGGTTTTGTGTTTGCTTTGAGTTAAAATAATTTAGATATTTTATTTCCTAACACTTTTTTCCATTTCTTAAAAGTATTAATTTGACATGCTTAACTACATTACAGAATGAAGTAAATCGTTACTTTGGAAAAATCCTGCAAATCCTTAAGCAAGAGAAAATACACAGGGCAATGATTGAAAAGGTAAGCACTATTGTACTGGGGAGGGGCAAGTTTTGTCAGATTTCTCTGGATTGTATAATGCAAAAGAAAAAAAAAGAGAAAATGAAGAATGTGGGCAAACCCTTCCTTTGGTTTGGTATACTCTCTATATTTGACAGCTGTTAATTATCCCACTTTTTGTCTTAGTCTTGAGAAAATTTGGTATTGCAATAAAAAAGTGACCTTTCTAATCCACAGATGCTTCTGAGTAGGGAATATTAATTGCCTTTTTTCACACAAATTTATACTAAACTATCATAATTTCTATTTTCATGCAATAAATTCCCCACCTTTTATAGACTAATAACTCAGGTACATATGGGTGCATAATATGTGCATGTAAGTAAAAATTACTAACTTTTTACCATTTGTACTGTGCTGTCAGAAAATCTATCAATTATTTCATTAAAGTATCAAAAATAGTGTAAGACGTTTCTTTTTCTCCCCTCTCTTGAGCATCCAACAAAGTTTCAAGAGCATGTATTTATATCCTAAATTCATCACATTAACAATTCTGAAAATTAATAGAATATTTGAATGTAACACATTTTTGCTGTCTTTCTTCTGACAGATTTTGCTAAAATATGGTGAAGCTCTTTCCTTGTACCCACAGATATTTCTTATCTACACTTGCAGTCATTATTTATCCTATCATGACTTGATTCTTTGACTTTTTCTCACTAAAAAATTCAATACGGAGAGAAATAAAGAATTTGCTCCTCCAGCAAACCCCTTTCTTGCAACACATATTGATATTTCACAACTAAAAAAACACTTGATTGAAATTCTGTGTTTTCTAAGGGCTCATTTTCCTCTCTCACTGCACATTCTGACATAGAAATCGATGTAATCTTAGATAACTTCAATCAGAAGATATTGATTCTTCTCTTTCATCTTCAGTTTACTGAAGAAATTTCTTCTTAAAAATATCAAATGAAAATTTATTAGAATATTAGTTACTGGGTGGGTTTGATTTAATTGTTATATCAGTTCACTATACAGAGAAGATGTTTCAATTCTGTGATGAATTCTTTAGGTAAACCGATGTAAACAATATTTTTAGTGATGCATGGACTAAAGTAATGAAGAGCCTTCAGACACACAAAAGAACATGCACCATAGAAATTATGTCTGGCATTAAAAAGTACAGTTTTTCTTCAGCTTCCATAGTAGCTAGTTTTGATGAACTTTACAAATCACTTTTTACTATTTCTTAGGAGTCTTGCGTCTGTCACCCTCCAGTCTGAACTTTCCTAGCTTTTTAAATGAACATTTAGTAAAAACTCCTTAAGGAAAACCATAGCAAATATAATTTGTGAATAAAGGCATACTTAATGCTGCTGCTACACATTTTGTCTACTGCTTTCTCCACTGAACCAAATTTATCAGGAAAAAAAAAATGTGCTGTGTGCTTTTGTGTTTTGTCCCCCTTCATTCCCAGGGAGACAGGGAGCTGAAGCACCCAGAGTTGTGTTGCATCCTGTAGTTCATTAGATCCCAACTGGAAACAGGATCAGTATTCACAATCCCCAAAAAAGTTCTCTCCAAAATCAGCGGATAGAGTTGCAGTCCATGGGCAATTCATGCAAAATTCAGTCCCACAGTTCAGGAAATGTCTCATTTTGTTACAAGGAGTGTTGAATTTCTAAAGCTCTGTGCTGAATTCATCTACAGCAATGTGCAACTTGAAAAAGAACCTTACTAGATGAGTATGGCTCGAGAGCTGTCACTTGCCATTTTTACTTCTTACAACTTTCAATGTAGGCAGTGGTGCTTGGCATTCTCCACTGTTTTCCCTTCTTTTCTGCTCCATTTTTCCAAAAGAGATGAAATCTAAAATAACAACCAACTTTCTAAAGCAACAAAGCAACTGAACTTATTTATCTCTATTTTTAAACTTCAGACTTCTAAGTATTGTTATTTTTACCTCTGTTATTACAACAGTACTTCTGAAATTAATAATTGGGTCTGATTACTGTCAATCATTACCAGCTTATAGATTATGTTAGTTATATTTTAAAAAGGGACAGAGAATATAAATAACTCAAATATAGACTAAAGACAAGATAGAATATATCTGGCTACACTTTTCACTGAAAAAGAACTCCTGCTGCCTTCATGAAGCAATGGATGACTCATGTCAAAATGTGTATATGTGCTTCAGGTATGACAAATGTGGTCATCCAAAGAAAGTAAGATATTTAAAGAGAGTCAGCATTGGGGAAAATGTCCCTGAGTAGAGACAGAATGCATTGATGATGAGGTCAACTGAAAAAAAAAACTTTAAAGACAATTTTCATCTTCAGCGGCGTTGCAGTGTTTTAAAAACATGTAGAATAAGCATCTGACTGTAAGCAGATTTTTTTAATGCTTCTTTTAGTGGAACCATTTTTCTTCAAAAATATAAGCACAGAAACTTTGCAATAAGGAGCAGGCAGCACAAGTAGCATCACTATTCTCAAGCACCACCTGATGATGCCAACTGACTTATTTCTGAAAGAAAGGCAATGGGCCAGATCTTCTTCATGTATTAGTGCTACTGATTGTTCTACATACGGATAAAAGCTGAGCCAATAATTGATAACTTTATATTTCTTTTTTATTTTATAGTACATATGTTTCCTTTAGCATCAGTGAAGATCATTGGGGTCCAACAATTTCTCTAAATGTTCCACTGATAAAAAAAGCTGTTTCTTTTTTTACTGTTGCTGGGTTTTATTTGTTTGTTTCTTTTGTTTGTTTGGGTGGTTATTTGGTTTGGTTTGGTTTTATTTTAATCAGAGTTACTAGGCCCCAAAAATGGCTGATATCTTATTTCTGAAAGTCCATAGGCTCTAGCATAGCCAGACCCAAGCTGAAAAGAAAGTTACAATTTACTTAAATATATATTTCTAGTATATAGTAATTACACATACCTGGTTTTAAATGTCACAATGTCAATGTTGTGTAACATAACTATTTCGTTATGCAGTTTACTATCCTTACTTTAATTGGACTTAACGTGTTACAACATTTGAACGTATTATGAAAGAACTAATGGGGACCTATTCTATAATGTAGGCTTTGAAGCATGTCCTCTCTCCTCTCCTGGAAATATACTGAATCATTATCAAGCATGTATTAATATTCAAAATACTAGCACACTAGAGTAAGATAACTCAATAGGTGACTTGTTTTATGTCTCTGTAGCATTAAATATATCTGGACAAAATCAAGCGACTTAAACTTTCTGGAAAGTTATTCAAGCCCTAGATAACACATCTGCCTTAAAGAACTACTGTGACGAAAGAAGTCATTCCAGTTGAACATTGTAATTTTTGTGTCTTCTTAATACACAAAAACAAAATGTAATTTTTGTTGTAGGGCTTATTTTTAAGTAAAGAAACAAAATAAGAAAGTATAAATCAGCTGTGCGTAAGACAAGGTAGGTATACATCTGTGAACAGAACAAATCAGTCTGGCAACAAAGAACCTTTTTTTGTGAGCAGCATAAAATAAACAAAGCCATAATAAGCTGCACACTTTCAGACTACAGCTATGACTGCAAATGTCTTATTTTATCCTATGATCAGAGACTGTGTGCCCCCTTGGGACTAGTGCCTATTGCGTGCACAATACATGACTAGATACTTGCCACTGGAAGGTATTTGAAAGAGGACTCCAGTTTCTGAAGCAGCTAATTAGTCACCATGAATTAAACAAAATCTAAAACTAATGTAAATCATTTTGACACTCAAGTACCTACTGCTTAGGTGTGGAAAACAGCATTGATTTTTCTTTCTCAATAATGAGTATCCTATAATCGGATACAAGTATTTTTGAAGCCTCTCACCTGAGAGGCTTCAATTGATAACTTTATATCTCTTTTTTTATTTTATAGTCCATATGCTTTTCTATTTTTCCTTTTTACCCACATTAGGCATGGAAGGTGTGATCTTTTGTTCTCCTGTGTGTTTGATGTGATCATAATCAAGACCAGTCTTGATGTCAGGAACTTCAGTTTGCTATTTTTCTAATTTGGAGTCTTCTAAATAAAGTCAGTAAAGTAAGTTTGAGCTGTTCAATTGCCTATGTATGCATATAAAATAGAAGGCAATTTTATGAATGGACCACTTAGGACTTCGTTCTCTGAGTGGTGGTTGAGAAAAAGTACTCTTCATGTTTGTTTTTTTCTTTTGAATTGATTTTTTTATTTTTCTCTCTTTACTTATATAGTGATAAAGAAGCACCTAAAATTGTTAATTATCTTTCAGGTTATTTACAATCTAGAAGCTGTCTATATGTTAGTGTAAATACCATAAATGTTTCAGAATTCTGTTGTATGCTTATGTGATGTGCCACCCTGAGGAGGAGGAAGAACCTAAGATTTGTAAATGCTTGTGGTCAAAAGGAATGACAAAAGTTGGAAGGTCTGCAAACAATCAGAAAATTTTATTAGTGAATTACACTAAAAAGAAAGAAGGAAAGAAAGAAAGAAAAAGAAAGGAAGAAAGGAAGAAAGAAAGAAAGGAAGGAAGGAAGAACGGAAGAAAGGAAGGAAGGAAGGAAAGAAGAGAGAAAGAGAGAAAGAGAGAAAGAAAAAGAAAGAGACAGATCACCAGGCCTGTGATGGGATGTCAATCCTAGTTTCAGAGTTGATCCAGGTGATGGGGATGTTAATTCTTGTTTCAGTGTCAATCTAACTGTGTCAGTATGGGCAGTGGTGTGTCCAGGGTCCCAGGGGGTGCTGCCCAGGCTTAGTGGGGGTACTTTTAATAGACAGGTAGGTTTTCCCCACCCAGAAGATAGGTTTCTTGCTTTCTATACAAATTAGCTGTCATGAACAGCCCGTTCTTTCAGACCTTTCTTGAAATGGGTCAGAGGGCTTCAGGAGTTCTTGTTGGTCTTGTTTTGCTTATCTCCAGGAACTACAACAAGGATGTTTGTTCCAGAAAAGTGCTGCCTTACTACCACATGGTCCCCTTTTCAAGTCACAACTTGTTCTTTCTCATGTTGTGTTGATACCAACAGTCATTGGTTATTACCAACAATTCTTGCCTGTTTTTACCAACAGTCCTTGGTTGGCTCTACAGCCATCCAGCTATCAGTGTTTGAGTTCTCTGTCTTCTGGGACTCTACAAGCTTATCAATTACGTTGACATCAAAAGGTAACACATGCAATATGATACTGATGTATAAAGCTGTTTGCACCATCTGTGACAAAAATACGCAGACCTTTTAGGAGCAAAACTTGAAGTTTCTCTTCTGTCATGGCAGGCTTTAGAAGCTTTTGACACAAAGGTAACAGAAAACAAACAGCATATCAGTACTTGGGGCTGTCAAATAAAACTTTATTTCTTGCTGCAACAAAGTTTTACTTCACTGGACTGCAAATATGAGTTAGGATCTACTAACAGTCAGTGACCAGTCTATTATTCTTTCTAGGAGGCCTGTAATAAAGTCTCAATTAACTTGAAATAGAGGAATTTTCTTTCACATAATGGATAGATTTCAAAATTAGCTAGATTCACTTTTACAGCTGCAACATTATGGAAATTTCCTTTTCTCAGTTCTTTGTAAACAAGTCGAGAGCAGTCAATGGTTGCCACTGCAATCGCTGGGTCAAACCAGTTCTCTCATAACTTTACCAGAGGGGTACTTCAGTTCAGGGGCAGTGTGCAACAATCACTTTCACTGGCCTTTTTAGTCTGTAGTCATGACAGACAGAATTACTGGGTTGCAGGTGTTACTGTAAGGCAGAGAAGAGGCAGTAAGAGTTTTACTTGAAGCACCATCCAATTCTCCTGCTCAGTGCTCTCAGTTCCCATGTCCCCAGGGTAATGCAGCAGGTACTCTCAGTTTCCCTAAGCCCTTTTACCAAATGCAGAAATTATGACACTGTGTGATTCACTGAGCTGCAAATTTAGAGTATGTGTGTTTTCTCTCACCAGCTTCCAATTAACCCATTAGAATTATGAGTAGTGAAATGAGAAATTGAAGGGAGTGGGGCAGGGGAGTCAGGAGAACTCATAAACTTCCAAATGCTGTCATACAGTTGGAGAAAAATTATTTCTCAAGCTAATATTCATGTTTCACTGTTATTCATATCTTCTTTGCCACCTATGAAGGGTTTGATCTTGTTCTTGAATAGCCATAGCTAAAAATTCACTTTCATGACATTTCCTGGACTTCCTTGATTACTTCACAAAGCACATACAGGGCTTTGTCAATCAATACAGTTGTGATATCAGTCCACTGGTTTATGGAAGGAAGAAGTACCCAACTCAGTTCTCATTCATAAACAAGTTAAGGCAAGCCAGTGGCAGTCCCTATAAATCAGACAAGACACATACAAACATATGTTTAATTATTCATTAAAAAAGTGATTAGAGAAAACTGGATGTCATGCTAAGCTAGACAGCTGATAAAAACTGTCTTATATTACTCTTCCTTTTGTTGATCAAAAAAGTCAATGGATTTTTAAAACATCAAGTAAGAAACAATGCTCCTCTGGGCAAGGAAAAACTTACGCATGCACGACACAATGTCCATTTTATCTCATTCTATCCTTCAAATCCTTTATGGAATACTGGGATCACCAGTTTACTCCAACCCAAGTTGATACTCTTGCTCATGACAGAATTTTAAACCTGCTGCTCCACTGAAGAGAAATAGTATTATTTACTGACTTTAGAATGAAGATATTAGGGCTCTTATACCATGTCCTTGAGGGATTTAACAATTTCTTTAAGGAATCTGTATTTTAACAGATTAAATACTCTGTCTATGAACAATAAATATACCACGGAAAAAATATTTTTATGGTCTTTCCACAAAATGCACAAAGAGAAGAGTTTTGCTTTTGTTTAAATGTCCTTATTATTCTTGGACAGGTTCATAATGAAAACCCCTGAATCAAGTGGTTATAATATATTCACAATGAATAGTTTGACCTGTGCTACTTACAGTTCAAGCTATTTTTCAGAATTATATTTGAAAATTCAGTTAACCTTTAAACATAAGCAAGTCTAGCAATGCTTTAGAAATTTTTTTCACAGCTACATGACAGAAGACACAAATAATATTTGAATACAGTTACATCAGTCTATGATTTAAGCCAATCTGCAACAAAATACTTTAAAATTTTCGAAGGTTAAGTCTTTTAGTCTTTTATTACTTCGCCCATGCATTCTCACTCATATTCCTAATGTTTAGTGGAAAACTCAGAATATGGACATTCAAATGATAAACTGAATGTCTATCTGCACTCAAAAACTGTAGGAAGTTATTTTGTTCTGTTTCTCCTTTGAAGATGTAATATTACAATTTCGCAGAAGGTGAAAGTTTTAGAACAGAGCATCCTCTCCTTACAGTTTAATTTCACCCTGATGAACAAACTATAATGTATACTATGTTTTAATATTAAATTAGAACATGATTCCCCTGAGATACAAATGTAATGGGTTTGTTATCCTCTCTGAGAAGGAAAATGGAAATAGGATAGGTCATTTGATGTGTTCTACCAATAAGATATTCCATACCATATTATGTCAGCTCGGATACATAAACAGATGGGAAGGAAGTAAGCTCTCTCTTCTCTTCCAGGTACTGAGCAGAATAGTTTGGGCAGTTCCTTCAGGAGGAGAAGATCATCAGTTGTGGGAAGTATCTTTATTTTTAGTTCTTCTCTGTATGCATATTGCTTATAGTGTTTTCCATCTCTGTGTAAATTTAAAACTATCTTTCTTGGTAAGCCCCAGGTTTTAAGTTTTAAGTTTTTTCTTTCATCTCCCCTTTGAGGGGCAGGAGATCTGAGCAGCCTCCGTAGACACCTGGCATTCAGCCAAAGTAAACAGCTACAACAAACAATCAGCTTCACACTGATAAATGTTGGTAGCACTGTCTTTTGAAGATAGCACAGAACACAAAAGCCCAATGGAAGATTCTAAATGGCAGGAACCATTGACACAAATTCTTTTTTTTTTGCTCAATATTTTGAGAAAAATGGTGGTTTACTCCAACAGAATATCAATGAAGAGAGGCAATGGATCTCTTGGTTATTCCAGATAATATTGTGTTTTTGAAACTTTAGATAATTCAGCCTGTCTGTTTTCACTGTACAGAAACATTTTTATGTCCATTCTTCCCCCAGAGTTTGGTTATGGTCTCACATCATCATTTGTGTGAATGGTCTCACCTGAGCCTAGATGCCAAATTTTTTCTTCTAAAGAATTAACTTCCAATCTTCCAGTCTCCATATGACTCCCAGTGAACTTAAGGGCAAGTATTATTACCATGTGTTATAATTAAAACTATTGAAAACTATGTGGTTCAATATGAGATGAGCACACAAATGTAATTTTTTTTTCCAATCACTGAACTACTGATTCTAGTGGGGCTGGGGACCACCATGACTACTTCTTCCTCACCCAGCTAAGTAACTTCATGTGCATGCAGTCAGCATCCCTCAGCAGTGACTGCATAATTTTTGCAAAAAATATTTACATCCCCAGCTTTAGTGGCCTTTCTTAGATTCTCATGTACATCAACAGCAACCATCAAAGTCAAAAGGGAATAGCACTGTAATATCTGTAGCTAATCAGTTTTGTGTAGTACAGACTGTTGTTTAATGTTGAACATTCTTAGCACTCACCTTTTATTCATTTAGACAGAGCACATTGCTTCCAATTTATTTAATACCAGCTGCAGCTATGGAATAGAGATATAATTAGCATTACAAAGTTACCTAGAGTGAGCTTTTAAAAAATCCTCTTATTTGAGGGTATGGCAATATGACAACAGTAAGCACTTTTGATGAGAATACCTGTTATGGTGTATAAAAGGATCATGCAGTCAGTCCTCAGTAGACCACAAGTCATACAGTGTTTCAGCATCAGTAAAACTGGAACAGCCCAACAGGAAGACATATCCTATATCCTTAGGGCACAGGCAGGAATTCTTGACCTAACAGTAAGAAATGCCTGTCATCCTCTTTTGTTTAAACACCAGACTGAAGAGGTCAAACAAGAACAACCGCCAAAAGAAAAAAAAAATCAGATCTCCATCAGATAAGCTTTGAGTGGAGAGAAGGTATGATTCTCTATACTATGAAAAGTAATTTCTGTTACCTTCGTTTCATATGCTTCTACTTTTTAAACCTTTAGTATTTTGATTTCCTGACTCTAGAGTTCCTTTAGTTCAATAATGAATTATAATACATAATGAAACAAAGCAAAGACAAACCAAAAATAAGCTCTTGACAAAACAGTAAAGAAAGACATAAATATTTTAAATAAAAGCCTAGGTAAACCTACTTAGCACACATTAGCATTTCTGTTACTTCCATTGCAAGAAAAATCAGGAAATTTGAGCAGTGGATTGTCCAAAGGCAGACAAAAGTCATATAATTTAATATATATTTAATAAATACTTATTTTTGTAGCTATTAGATATTTTAATGTGATAATATAGTTGGGTTATCATGCAAAGGGTATTGAATGTCTTTAAAAACCAAATCCATGATAGTTTCACTAGATATAATATTTATTTAAAGACATAAAACCCCCTGGTGCTAAACCTAATTTGCCAAAATTTGACTTATGACTTCAAACTGCTTTATTTTTCTTAGTGTAAAAAGAAGACCTTATTAGTGAGCAGTAGGTTAAGTGAGCCTGGTGATTCTAGTCTATTTTCCAACACCTATTTCTTCTTTAACACAAATGCACTACAACATATATAGAGAGGTACCATAATAACATCCCTATATTCCAAATTTTGGATCAATATTCTTCTTGCAAACCAGCTTTTTGATTAACTGTATTTTCCTTCTTTCTCATCACCTGTCTGTTACCATTGGTCCATTAGAAGTCCTCCCAGTCCTAACCTTCCTCAGTTGTTCAGGTAAGACAGCTAATACAAATATTCTGGGACACAAAAATTAATAAACAAAAAACAATCACAACATAAAAAAAACCCAAAATAACTAAGTTTTAGTTTACAAAGATAACTTAAGTAAATTTGGTTGATTTTTTTCTGGAACAGAGTAGGGTGAACTCATGCCCCTCACTCAAATAAAAAAATGTTGAAGCAGTAGTCTTCAGCTGCTGAGATGCAATGAGCAACTGGAGATAGAAATGAAAAGACAGTAAAGATCTGCCTGTAGCCTCTATCTCAGCAGACAATAAAAGTCTGTGTGCTTAGTGACAGAAGATCAATATTGGTTTCCACAGCTTAGCTTCATTTTAGCGTGGCCCATCTAAGCTATAGACGTGATCATGATTTTGTCTCTTCATGTAGAACACTAATTTGACAATAGTGACTGTTTCTTTAGTTATTCTTAATTTGATACCTCTACTTGCCAGGAAGACCTGCAGACCAAAGATGAAGCACATTTATTTTCCAAAACCCATACAGTGCTGCTGCTCCTATGATCTCTTATGCAAGTTAATTATCTTAGTCTTTGTGAGTATAATATTCAGACTCTAATAAGGCTAGAAATCCATACTGAGGAAAAAATAGTCAGACTTCTTATCATCCTCTGCAGTCTGCTGGTAAGAAGACATGCAGCTGTGGTAAGCTAGTAACCCCTTCCTATTATGCAGTAAGGGAATACAGATGCATTGAGGCTTAAAAGGATCACTAAATTCCCTGGATTTTCTTTCTTTAGAAATTTTACTGTAAAATTATTTCCTATTCATTTAACTAAAGTGGAGACTTGTATCTGTGTGTTTCTACAGATATTCTGAACCAGAATCAATTCAGAGCACACATTTAGCCTTTCACAAAAAGGAAGCTCTAATCAGATATTTGCTTAATAGTTTCATTCTGATACTATATTACAATCGTATATTTCACTTAAAAAAATAAAGTAAAATGAAGCAGCAGGCTATATGATCAACAATTAATGGGAAACTGAGCACAGTTTTATCCCTTTAGAACTGTCCAGGGTGATTTTTAAAAAATGAATCAACACTTCAACAATGAAAATTACACACTGAAACTTGACTAAAATTAAAGTGATATTACTTTTCCAGACTGAAATGGAAAAATAAAAAAGAATTCTGATTAGGGCCAAAATGAGAATCTATTAGCATCCTCCTTTTAAGGGCTTCTTCCCAGAATGCTCATCATCACCATAGCTAGAGAGAGGCCATGACCTTATTGGAAAAAGAACTAGGCTATCAGTTTTAATGTAAGAAATATATCCTCACACTAACGGAAATTATTTTTATTTTGGCACATCACTTAGATTTTACTAGACTGAGAATGTCAGCAATCCCAGCAATAAGATGACTGAAATCCTTAAACTATGTTTGCCAGGTCTTCTACCAATAAACTTAATCTTACAAACTTCTCAGAAATAAAATCAATCTCTCAAAACTGCTGAGGTTCCGTGCTGAAGAAAAGTCACAATTACTTTGATGGTGATGTTGTGATGATATAGTGGGGGAAAAAAATTATAGCTCATCAACTCTCACAGTTTAAAGCCACTCTTAAAAAAATGAGAAATAAACATCTGAAAGATCAAAATAGACTTGGTGGTTTAGGAGACAGATCCCTGCCTTGGTATAGGAGGTCTATGAACCACTTATACACAACCTAATTTGTCAATAGAATTTAATCAGTTCACAGAACATTGAGCAAATTCTCTCACCTAGCCTTTAGATCACAAATTGATAGGATGTATTTTCAAATATACAAGCAAAATAATTTTATGTGTTAAAAGGAGTCATCAATATCTGAATATTTTCATATTTTCAAACAAAACACCCTTATAAGTAAGCACATTACAAAGTTGGGGAAAAATTACTATATGCATACCTTACTGAGGCACAAAAATAGTTTCTTAGGCTGTGATTTTCAATGTAATTCTAAAGGTGGCAGCTTCCATCTCCATTGCAGTCAGAGCTAGTAGATGTACTTAGGAGTTGAAGAAACCCTTCAAATGTCCCAAATACACCTGTGAGCCCCGAATCCTCAGCTGACAGTAGTTTGCATAAACTAGGGTCTGAAGCATTCTGGCAAGGCAAAGAGGCATATCCAGAGGATAATACAGGGCACACCAAGCACATGAATGAAAACAGATCATTTAGAGGAGGGAAGGAAGGAAGGTAGGAAGTTCCATTGGGCCCTTCTCTGATCCAGTGCTTCTTAACACCTCCATGAATATTGCCAAAATCCATATTATGCTTCTCCACCCTAAAGTTTTTCATAGATGTATTCTGGGCATGTATATTTTCACTACCTGTCTGGTTTATATAGAAGACAGCTGGAGTTCAGCTGAAACAGTGTGAAGCTGATACTATGTTGTAGCTGCTTAGTTTACAGAAAGGAAAAAAAAGCCAAAACCAAAAACCAAGCCCAAAACGAAACAAAGGCACACAGACTGTGAGTCTATTCCTATGACCACAGGTCCAAGCAACTATGACAGAGGCAACAAGATGTCATTTCACCACCAGAAAGATTGCTTGCAAACTTCTGATCACATTCATCTGTCCTCCACAAAACAAATGTATTTCAGCATTTAGATAGCAGGCTCAGTTTGAAAAGCTAGTAGTTGGACGATGAGAGAGGAAGACAAGGAGCAGGACAAAGAACAAAAAACATATTTTGACTTTAACATGGAAAATCACTGCAGGAAAACAATTACAGAATCCAGTAGCTTTATTAAAAGCATTTCTGTTAAAATGAGTGCACTTTGAGTCAGACTTCTAAGACACACTTTAAGTAAATTATAATATGCTATATCTTTACTTTTAAACAGAAGCAATGTGAGAAACAATTTTCAAGTGTCAAAGTCTTTAGTTATCAACACATGATTTAAATTTCACTTTTTTTCACTCCATACTATATGACAGTAACTTAACAGAATATAGTAACTGACTTTCTTCTTACTCAGTGCTAGCCTTACAAAATGTAGTACAAAAACTAGACAATAAAAACAACCAGTAAAAGAAATTACTACATAGCAGTAATGATTATGACTCTCACTGGCTACTAACGCAAGAAAAATAGCAGTAATGGTTTGTATGTAACAATACAGCGAGTCATTTCCGAATTTCAGTTTTATCTGCCAGAGTAAAAAAGTCTTCCAAGGTGAGTTTGTGTTGTATGAAAAAAAGGTGGATCTGAGTTCTCTGGCTTCCAGCAAGATAGCTAGAACTATAGTCAGAAAGACATGCAGAATAAAGTCCAGCAACAGAAAGTTTTTGGATTTTCAAAACGTTATTTTAAATGCTATGATCAACTTATATAATTTCTCTATTAACTTGCAACTACTGTACAAAGTTCTTGTATAGATAAGGTGGACAGTAGGGAGGTTCGTAAAAAATATTTCAGCCTGAATATATGCAAATGGAAAATATTATTTGATTCAGTATTTCACTGAAAGTCTGAAACGGTAGGTTACCATATCTTGAAAGATAAGTGTGCAACTTCTCACTAGACACTTTTATTTTCAGTTCTATGACCGATAATATAAATTATGGAAAGGAGTAGAATCTAATGACATATTGAGCTTAGAAATATTTTGATGATGTCTATGATTTGCCAGCATACAATGACTTGCCAGGATACAATTAGAATTTCAAAATTAAAATGGCACAAAAGCACATGTGCTGTATGCATTTTAATTCTCTATTTTATGCCACAGTGGCTCTGTTTTGTGGTCTCAGCTGAAGACTTTATTACATCTTTTTCCTTACCAAACAGCTTCCATGAAAGAGCACTACAAAAACATTCAGTGGTATTTGAAAGGTAAGGGGAGAAGGTAAGAAGGTCTTCAGAACCGGGAAATTTCAGACAGTAGGAGAGATGGGAATAGCAGTTTTCAAGAAACAAGTCTGACTCCCCTCTCTATATGAGGCCATGGAGCCTTGTATTTTGCTTTTTCTACAGAAGCTATGGAACAAGGTGCCCTGCAAGTAACAAGTGTCTCCAGAAATTACTGATATTGTCAAATTTATATGATATTCACAATTCAGTCATTTCTTTAAAATAAATTCTTCATGGCTTGATTTACTTCGACACATGTTATGACATGATGCTGCTTGAAATAAAAAAGAAACAGAAATAATAGCACAACTCTTCTGCTTAAAGCATCTGCTCTTCTATGCATGTATTTTTAAATCCTAGTGAATAAGTGGCAATGACAAGTTATAGTATTTGGAACTTACTACCTCAGAAAATGAAAGCTTACAAATAAGTTTAAACTATTTTTAACATATATGTGTATATATATACAAGACAAATAAGGATAACTTGGATTTGTTTCTGATGTTTAATTTTATAATTAAAAAATCAACCTTATAGCCAAACTCCCTCCAATACTGGCATTGTGCAATCAGAATAAAACTGAATTTCAAACTGCATTTTATTATTGTCAGATATATAGCTACAACTCTTCTGGGATAACAATTCAGACTTAACTAGACATCTTCAAGATTAAATGGATATAGTGTAATAGGTAAGCAGATAAAAAACCTTTTCTGAGGAAGAAACAGTCTCTGTATAAGGTGAAGAGATGCATCTGGTCATTTTTGTCTTTCCCTCCCCACCTCTAGTTAGGTGGATGAAGCAATGGACTACTGCCCACTTGTTGTGTCCCTGGCTGCTCCCACACAAAGGATGAAGTGAAACACACAACCAGTCAAAAGCATTTTCACATGAGCAGAGTTTGTGTGAGCAGAGCAGAGCTTAGTGGAAAGACTGGGTTTCTACAGAACAAACAAATAAATGAACGAACTTCTAACAAATTCAATTTCCATCTCTTACAAAAACAAAAGACCATCATTAAGGTCTACAAAATTTTTCTTTTAGGTAATAGTAAGGGGGATTCATTAATAAGATTTTTGTTGATTGGTTTTCTATAGTTAAATTCATAGTAGCCATTTCATAATTGTTTCTTAGGATTATCTGTTATTATACTACCATTGGATCTCTATCTCAGTTGTCTTGCAGAGATGGAGTATGGCAGGTTTTTTGGTAGAATCAGATTTTTCACAGCACGCTAATAAATCTTCTCAGATACCCAGATACCAGAGGCCATTACAAATTGATTAGCACTTGAGAAAGCCCAAGAGCCTCTCCAGAGGACTTCAGTTAATGAAGTACAAAAGAACCAACATTTCCCAATCATCTTATTTATTCATGTATACTACATATCACAGGATATGTTTGTTCTAAAGGGACTAAATATTAGCTGAGTTACTTATAAAGCTCCTTATAGACCTTGACCTGCCACATTTGAATTCATTCTAAAGAATATCAGTAGACTGAAAAGCATCAGTACTCAACACCATCAAGCATAGAATTTTGTTTACTAAATACTTATAGCAGCTTAAAAATATTCTAAACTTTGTTCAAAGTCATCTCTCTCAGTTATTAGTTAATAAGCTATCTTAACTGCTGTTACATACTTCTATCAATTTTGTAATATTTTAAGATCATTTTGGTTAATCTGTAGCTAAAAAAATGCACACTTTTTTGTAAGAAAAAAAGAGAAAATGCAGAAAGAAAAACAGGAAAAAAACCAAACCTCCAAACAAAATTCCAAAACAAGAAGTTATAGCTAGACACAAAGAAGCCAAACTAGGCAAGAGGGAACACAAAGATGATAAGATGAGTCAGAGACTATTTTGTACCTGTTTTGTATTCTAGTTCATGTTTTGTGAAGTAATGTTCCATGTGCTAGTGAATTTTCTGCCTTCCCCCAGTGTAAAAAATCATACTCAGCAACACCTGTGCAGTAGTGAAAGGATGCCTCTTAATACCTATGCATTAGCAACAAAATACATTTCTATAGAGACATGAATGAATCAATTTTAAGAGATTCACTGAATTAGTATGCCTAGTTTGTTCTCTTTGGCAAGGAGAACATTATTTTGAATCTCATGTGTGCTTTGACACACTTTTTTATTTGGGGGTATCTGGTAGTACATAAAGCATGAAATAATGATTCACACAGCTCTGATGTCTATAAGAATCATATTGAAATATACTATTAACTCCTCAGTTTGAAGCTCATATTGCAAGCACGGGGGTGGCAACATCTGTGTGTGCTATGGGTATATTTTCTACTTTGTGGATGAACAGGGTATGCAATATGCATGGATTTTCAGTTTTAAGATTTTACAACCCTAGTTTACCATCACTAATATTTAATTCTAGAGGCATGTTTAAAACAAAACAACAAAAAAAGCAGCAAAATATGAGGTGGAACTTCTTTGTAAACTGAACTTTAACTTCGTTGTAAATATATACACAAAAAAAGTCTAAAAGTCTTGCTGTTGCATAGAATATACAGAACTGCAGAGACTATTTGTGCAATAAAACCCCAAAGTGATAAAAAGGTGAAGTTAATGCAATCTAGTGATATGGGTGAATTATTCTTTTATTAAATTATCAAAATCACAAGGACTTTATATATATATATATATAAAGTTATCAAAAACGATATTGCTCTACCAATGTACCCTTCTGTAGCTGTCTCCATTTCTGCTATTTCTTAAGAAAATAATCTTTTTTTTTGTTTTTGTCTACACAAACTATTCCCAGCAGCCATTAGACTTGATCATGAGAGCAAAATAGATGGCAAAATCCTGCTCCTGAACCCATTAGGCTGCCAGGATCCTGTGATCTTTAAGCTGGTTGTAAGAAGAGTAGAACTAGAGGAGTATCCTACTGTGCTGACATAGCCAGATGAGATGCTCCAGAAGTCTGAAGAAATTATCTAGACTAATGTTTCAGATAGCTCTGATCAACCCAACAGTGTGTTGCCAGCAGACTTTGAACTCCGTAACGAGTTCTTTGATTTAAATATTTATTTCACTCTGAACCAAAATGAAATATCACACATATTTAATATTTTTAATAGTATAAATAAACCAGAATCATAGAAAATGAAGCAGAAAGAGGCAACAGGAATTTTTTATGTCACCATGTCAGGAAACAAATATCAGTTATATCAACAGTATTTGTGGCATATGTGTCTCACCTGTTCTTAAAAGTCTCCACTAGTGGGACACGACAATGTCTTTGAGCAATCTATTTCAGTTCATTATTGTTTTGATAATAATAATTTTTATTTCTACATTGAACAATACATATAATTTGGAAGAAAGATATAAATGAGAGAGAAATCTTGAAATATTTTGACTTTTTTTTCTCCTAGAAAAACCATGAAAAGTTCAAATTTGATGGTATAATGCCTTTTAGATAAAAAATAAATCTGGAACTTTAAAAATAAATTTGAGCTCTACTGTGTATTACGACCTCCTGCTAAGGATTGTGCCATTTTACTTTCCAATGGATTACAAATACAGATTCATTCTTTGTCATACAAGAACTTGTATTTAAGCATTAGGAGACAAAATAATAATTCTTAGAAATATAAACCACTATAATTTCCACCTGATTCATTTTAAAATGGAGTACTATTTTTCTCCCCTGAAAGTGTAATTTCCTTCTATTGATTGTAGCTGAGAAACTACTTCTGATACCTGCATTAAAAGTATTTAAATTTTGCAGAAGCAAACCCTACTGAAGTCACCACTGTTATTGTTGGATCTTATTTCATGTAGTACCAAGTCTACTATTTTTCCGGAACAACATCAGTGTCTCAGATGAACTCACTGACTGAACTAGTATTGCCACATATCACACCTGGGTATTTTGCCACCAACCTCAATGTGCTTCTTGCTGTGTGAAGTCCTTTCGAACAGTATCTCCCCTGCCAGCTTGAGCAGTATTACAGAATAAAGAGTTCTCGGTGTCACAGCAGGTGATGCAACTAACAGAGACTTCAGTCCTTAGTCTCTAGTTCTTACTGAATTTTAAAGGAGCTCTTATTTCAAGCCTGTCTTTATAGATATAAGTAGATATCAAGGAGGCAAAAAAATGTGTGATGTTCAGAAAATCAATTATTGCATGTTTGTTTCCTCTGTGATTTGAGGCCATGAGGTCCTGGTTAGGTCAACAATTAAACAAACAAAAAAGTTACAAGTCTTTCAAGTGCACTGATGTTCTGAAACGTACATGTTTTTTCACACACAGACTTTCTGAGAACTTTCATGTCTAATTAAAGAGGATTTTATACGACTCTGGTTGTATTTTACATACAGATTCTGCACTTCACAATGACTTTTCCTCCCAGTTTATTTTCCCTTAAGTGATCTCAAGAGGGCTTTCTTTGGCATTTCCCAGCTGCATCAGGTAAACTTTGCTTAAAGATTCTGCTCCTCCAGTTTGAACTGGCAGAATAGGATTGATTATTCTAAATTATTCAGTGCTTCTGCTACTGCTGAGTGATACTTGTAGATCTCTTGGCAAAATACCCTGGAAGAGTGCTATTATAGGGTTTTCCAAACTCCTGATGATAGGCATCATGCATATCTACCAGCTTCAAACCTCGTGGCCTGGTCCTGTATTTTTCACGCATCCAGAACACGGGGGGCATAGTATTTCATTCCCTGGAATCAGACACCTGTACCAAATGGCTCTAACACGCTACAGATCATCAGAATTCCACTGATTTCACTAGAACTGCTGAGTGCTTTTAGGCACCTTCTCCTTTCTTGCCTGATGAAATACTCTTTTCTTTCCCAGAGTTCTGCAGTGTGGAAATTGTTTCTTTTCAGTCCTATTAACACTGTGTGTCCTGTTTTGTCAAACAAAGCAGGATTTAGAACCTGGTTAAAGAGTTTGCCTAGAAGAATTTTAGTTGGAAAGATTGTAAACTGCTAGAGAATAAAAATATTATTTCTCAAAAAACAACAGAACTTGGCATCATACTCTCACTTTTCTTTTGCAATTAAAAACAAGTGGGGCTTGAGGGGAGGATGGAATTTTGTGTTTTGAAAGATAGAGCAGAAAATTAAAACTGAGAAAAATTTATAATAAAGGGAAAAAAATGAAATTGCACTAAACCAAATTAGGGGTAAACAGTTTTAATTATTTTTATTGTATACACTCTAGAACAAATATATTTCTCTGCAATTTGCAGTTTCCTTGGTTTGAAATATGATGTGATCTTTCAGCAGCTATGGTTAGAGTGAAAAGCAGCAGATAAATCATCAAAAGACAAATAACAAATAGTATGTAAATGAATTTCTGAAATGGCTTTTCAACTTAGCAGATATATCAATTATAGCACAACTGTTGCAGTCTAGCAATAATACAAGAAATATGATACATACCTGAGCCAAATCTTAAATGAAAGCTTTTTGAAGTATTATTAAAACATTTCATTTAAAAAAATCTCTTTGGGCAAGGAACGCATGAAAAGAATGCAAGTGGTTTAAAATTTTGTATTACTTTCTCCCACTAACACATAATTCTCTCCACAATTTTACTTATCTCACTCAGACAATTTATTAACTAATGTAGCAAGCAAAATCACAGAAATTAATGATAAAGAAAAGATAAGAGACTCACACTGGCCTTTTCTATGCCTGTACATGTTTGCCACAATACAGATCCTGTTAGTTTACCCATTGTGATCTACGTGATTCCCAGCTTTACCAGTTCAATAGAACTGATTATCTCTTTCATTTCTCTTTCTGCATACTTTCTATACATTTTCCTGATTTCAATTTGTCAAATGAAAGGTTTTCAGATATTTTCAAGTGAAGATATATAAAGAGAGAAAAACATGGATGAGGTACAAAGGCAGGATAATCATATTTGCACAGGTGCACAACACAGAGGTTTTCCAGGCAGCTGGTTGTACTCAGTTGCACTCCAAGTCTATTAAACCCTGATGCCTCCTGATTTAATGAGAATACATTATAAATACTAACATATTTTTGTCTATCTTGGCATCAGTGCATCTGTACTTCTGTCTTGGACCTGTCAAATTCTGATTAAGATGAAGATTTCTTTTAATGCTTTTTAATTAAATCTGATGTTCTGTTAAAGTAATCCTCTTTACCACAAAAATAATCTAGTCAGAGATTCATGCAATGGACAGTTCATTTTCTTACCATTGCTCTGGACAAGAATTTTTATAACTGAGGTCATACCTTAACTGAATAAAAGCAAAACATATATACATAAAAATATCTTAAGGGTGTGTGTCAAGAGGATGGGATCAGATTTTTCTTAGTGGTACGTGGCAGCAGTATAAGGGGAATGAGAATAAAATGAAACACTGAAGGTTTCATCTGTGCATGAGGAAAGTCTTTATTTTTAGGGTGATGGAACACTGGAACAGGTTGCCCAGGGAGATAGTGGAATATTTCTGTGTGGTCTAGGGGGATCTGCTTTAGCAGGAATTTTGGACTATATGATCTCCAGAGATCCCTTCCAACTTCAACCATTTTCTGATTTTGTGTGATTCTGTGAAAATGGTACTGAAGATTTTGCGAAGAGTGGAAATTTTAAAAAGCATTTATTCTCTTGGAGAGATGCAATGTAAAGTAGACAAAAAGTACTATATTAGGAATATATCTGTATAGCTCTACAGCTCATAACCATGTTATACAGGGGCTCAAATTAATGATTCCTCTTACGGAGGTAGGTAACTAAGAGATCAAACATTTTCTTAAATAAAATTGTTTTCAATAGCTCCCATTCAAACTTTTGTGTTTTGTTTTTGGAATAAGCATACCATTTTCCAAAGCTTCTGTACATTATATCCAAAATATCTTTCATTTCATTAAAACTCAAATCATTCCAAAGTCTGCAGCATATTCCTTTTTCATTAAATTCAGTAACTGCCCAATTCACTATTTTAAGCAAAAGCAAATTTGCAACAGATATGATGTTCCAGACCTATTTTGGCTGAAGCTTTACAGAATTAGATAGCATTATGCTAAATTTGTGTACATATATACTTAATCATTCTATCTTTACCCACATTAACAGATTAGCATGGTTTTCTACTCTTGCAGTTATCTGCTACCTCACATGGCATACATAAGATGATAACAATAAGCTTGAAATTTTACCTAAGTTAGAAGAAAGTCTTAAGAGAAAATAAGAGATGTTGCGGTCTTTGGGCAAAATCTTGTGATGCCTCAACAGCCAACAGACTTCATGTGTCTTACATAACACATTGCTTAAAATGAGATTGGGAGTGTAGCAGATATGTAAAGATCATTCAGATAAGAACTCAGCTGCTGAAGCTAAAGAATATTAAAAAAATAGACTTTCCTATCTAGACTGCCAACTAAGTAGATTGTTATCTAAAAAAAAAAAAAAAAAAGAAATTGTGCTTAAGCTCAGATTTCAGTCAGGAACTACAGAGTGATAGCAGAAAAAAACTCCACCTAATGAAGAAGTATCAAGCAGGAAATATTTATCCAAGCCAAACAAAACCTTGGCAGTGTTTGGGAAACATAGGTAAGTAAGCATAGAATTTGTGGGCTTTAAATAAACCTCTTAGCCTTAAAGTCTTTGCAGGCTAATATTGCAGCAGATGTACATTTAGCATTCATGAAATAATACTATTTTCCAACTGAAAGAACACAGAGAAGCTACATGTTACAAGTAAATTCCTAAAGGAGATGATTTGTAAAATAACATGGTCTTGATGTAAGTTAACTTCCTCAAAAGTTAAAATCAAGGAAGCTTTTTTTTGAAAGCTATTATACATTGAACTGAATCATAATTCAGCCTAAGGTGAGAGACAAATCTACATACAATCTTGACAAAAGAACTCTTTTGTTTATTTCTTTTTCCCTTTTATTTCCCAAAAATCCACCTACCTTCGTTCAGTTATGACACTACTTATTTTAACACTTCTCTATCCATATAACGAAAAGCACATTGACGACAAAATTTACAAGTTCAGAAAAAAACTTATATGTGAATGAATGCTGGTGTGTGGTTAAAATTACTGGAGAAATCATCTTAGGACACAAAAATTAGAAAAATTGGAGAGAGAAATAAGGTTTACAGGAGAATCAAGTTCATGGAGGTGTCATTTCAATAGAGAAATGTCTCTGTTTTGGAATAGCATCTAAAAGTCCGGGGCATGAACTTGAAAAATTCGAGTACAGAACAATGGTTTGAACACCTACCAGTCTATCATATCTGATCACTTTTCTTAGGCCCTCTGTTTACTTCCACTTATATCAACAGTAGAACTTTTTATTTTGAGATTTTTGAGTAGGTTTATTTTAAATATATATAATTGCTTGTACTCATACAGCTCATAACATAATATGGAATGCTAGCTAGAGCATAAAATTTCCTATTTTAATACAAACAGGTTTATTTTATTTAATATAAAAATTTAATCTACATAGAATCATGTGTAATTAGCACAGAATTGTTTTTTGGCTTAATAGAAGTGCAAAAGCATTCAATTAGCATATTCAGATTCTTAAAAAGCTTCATATACATACCCTTGGGTATTTTTAATTTGATAGGTCTTTCTAAGATTGCGGATATTCATATGAGAAGAAGATGTTTGCATAAGAATCAAAGGTATTAGTTCTCACAAAGTATTAAAAAGCCTATTGGTTTTGGGTTATTACAGTGATTAGCTTGAATACTATATTTCAGAGATAGGCTTTAGCTTTCTACCTTTGTTTTACTTATTCTAAGAATCTGTTCAAAAAATGGGTTTCAAATTATCTCTATTCTAATGCCAACAGTTCTTCATAATGAATATACATTTAATGACGGAGACCAAAATATCTTTGTGATCAAAAATCAGAAGTGATTTTGTGACTTCAGGGGAAAAGTCAAGAGTAAGTTTTAAAACTTAACTCTTCTCTTTGGAGATAAAAACGTATCAAAGAGAATATGAACAGCAAGTTTGAAAGCTTCCTCAGATCTGAATATCTTATTTCTGCAAACATTTCAATGCAGAAATTTTGGCACCCCAAGTGATTTATGACCACTCAGGAAAGAGGTGTGTGTAGTCATTTAAATATGCCTAGGTATGATTTATAAGGCAATTGCATGGAGAAACAGATTTCAGGTCTTATCAGACACTATACACAGATCTCAGTTATTTTTGTTATGTTTGATATCCATTGCCAACATTTCATCTGCAAATATCACTCAAAGCCTCCAAAAACTGACATGCAACATAACAGATGCATAGGCATATCTTTGGATAAATTTGTTATGTAGGCAGACTGTTATCTCACTCTTCATGATTATATTGTCACTTGCTCATCCAGTTTCTATAATGATTCAAAGAATCCATAGCAATAAGTTTCATTACCAGACATGATTTTTACATTTGAAAATAACTAAATGGTTTCCTTACATTGCTGTCATGGTTTAACCCCAACCAGCAACAAAGCACCATGCAGCCACTCACTGACTCTCCTTTGGTGGGACAGGGGAGAGAATCACAAGAATAAAAATGAGAAAGCTCATAGGTTGAGGGAAAGACAATTTAATAAGTAAAGTAAAGCAAAACAAGAATTCATTCACTGCTCCCCATGGGTATGCAGGTGTTCAGCCACCTCCGGGAAAGTAGAGCTCCATCATGTGTAAAGGTGACTTCAGAAGACACACACCATAACTTCAAACATCACCTCCTTCCTTCTTCTTCCACCAGCTCTATATGCAAAACATGATGCCATACAGTCTACAATATCCCTTTGGTCAGTTGTGGTCAGCTGTCCTGGCTGTGTCTCCTACCAACTTCCCAAGCCTCCTCGTAGGCAGGGTGGGTGCAGAAGTAGAAAAGGTCTTGACTCTGTGTTCCTTCTCAGCAATAAAAAAAAATCCCTCTGTTATCAACATTATTTTCAGCACAAATCCATAAAATAGGCCTATAGCAGCTATTGTGAAGAAAATCAACTATATACCAGCCAAACCTAGCACTTTTGCATCTGCCTATACTTGTATATTTTTCCAGTAGCTCAACTATTCTTCATCTTTTGATATTCATTGTATACAACCGCAGGATAAAAACATTAGTTTTTAAAATTCAATATGAGTTACACATTTCAGAAAGATGAAAAAGTGAGCAAGTTTCACTTTATTAGTATCTCTTTTCCTCACAAGAGACAGGATTCAGAATTATGAAATTTCTTAAGGGGAAAAAAGAAAATTTTGCAATTACACAAATACTTGGTTTGATCTCAGAAATTGAGATTATCTCAAAGGTTCTAGAATTAGTCAAAATGAAAGATAAATAATTTCACAAAGGAGTCAAAGAGTAAACTCCAAGTTTTCTCAGCATAACTATGATTCATAGGAAATGAGGACCTGCAAAACAGAAAGCTAATGTAAAAATGGGAATCAATTGACAAATACTAGTTTCACAGAAACATCTATAAATAAATTTCTATCAAATAAATAAATCATTATAATTCTATGTTTCAATTCAGTTGAAAAAGGTTCCTAGCACTTTCTCCATAGAAGAGGTCATTAAAAAGGCTGGAGCTGTCAGTATGAGGTTAGACAAAGAATAATCTATGTGATGTAGCTCCCACAGCCAAAACAAAGTCTGCATACACTGCTCCCAAAGATTTCTAAATTAACTTGAAATTCTCTAAATAAGGACTTTAAAACTTTTAAGTACTCAAGAAAATATTTAGATCAGCTTTTTAGGATATCAGAGTATGTAAAGGAAGCAAATATAGGAGAGATAAGAGTATGTAAAGAACAGACCAGTTAAAAAGACACAGTTTGATAAGTATCAAGAAAGTTGATGGCAAAAGACATTACAGCAGCACTCTCAAATGACATAAAACAAAAAAAAAAAACCTAAACAAAAAACAATCACTAAAGAAAAAAAAATGCACAAACACCTAAAAAACCCAAACAAAAAAAACAAAAGAAAAGCACAAAAAAACCCAGACAAAAACAAACAAACAAAACACACCAAAACCAACACACACACACCAAAAAAACCCCAAACTTCTAAACTATAATGAATTGGAGAGAAGATTAAAAACTGTTGGAAATAATATCATAGCATATAGCAGATGAAGCATAACAAAAAAAGGTTTTATGGGCTCATGTTCCAAGTGAACTGTTTCCACCACTCAGACAGTCTGCCCAAGGGAAACAGGTTAAGTAGCTGGTAGAAAAAAAAAAAAGAAGTTAATTCAGAGAATTCTTTAAAGACCAGATAAATATCAGAAGAATAAATTGTCTCTCACAAATTCATCTCACAGAATTAAGCTCTCTAATATATTCTAGCACAACCAAAGCTATGAAAGATGCAGTTAAATGATCAGTTTTTGAAACGACAAAACAAGTTAATAGAAATATGCTGAAAAATCATACTGTTTCAACTTACAAAACTAAGACCTGAATCAGTAAAGCCTCCAAAACAATGATAAAGTACTATATTTTGATCATTAAAAAAAATAGAATTGTATGCAATTTCAAGTCAGCATGAAACATACTTCTCTAGTGATAAAATATTTTGAGGTATTATATTAAATAGAACTAAAAAATTCTTAGGGAGAAACTTAGGGCACTATACCATTAGGACTCAAATGATCATATATTAAGCAGGTATTCCAATAAAAATAGTTAGAAAAGTACAGTTACAAGTAGATAGAAGCAAAATATTTATAGTAAACATTGTGTATTTCAAAAGAGGATTTCTCCACTTCTATCTCAACTCATAGCAATTTACAACTCATATCTTCAAGTCAAGATTTATTTCCATGATGATACAGGGATGGAAGAGGTGAAAAATCAAAGAACTTGAGACAAATCTCAGCATTTTTATAAAGGAAAATAGCAGAAGCACATTTAGTGTTAAATGGTGAGTACAAGCATTCATGGGAGAAATCAAGTTTCCTTCCTCAAAATTAGGCAAAAAAGAAGGCATCAGCCTTTGAGGTTAGGATGCCAGAGAGAACTTTCTGCTATAAGAGGAAAGCTACAGTAGAAAAAGAGAAACAAAAGACAATATTGAAGGTTCAGTCAAGTGCTATTTACAAGGCACCCTCTTTCCTCTGCTCCCTCAATAAAAACAAGTTCAGGTTCTTGCACTTAAGCACAGAAACAACCTATAGTAACTAATCTATAACAGGTCTGTTTGTCTCTAGCCAACATCTTTTATACTAGGAAGCATTCCAAGTTGAACCACATAAGTTTTACTGCACTAAATATTTATATTGTAGTATATGTAGTATATATTTTAAAGGAATGACGAAAATAAAGTTTTCTTGTTGAGGCATTCCATAGCCTAAGATTAGCATACAAATGAAGTTATGCATAGTGTACCAAACTTACACAGAAAATTCTATTTGAGGATTGCAGAAAGCAAATACTTGAAATAATTCACATTTCTGAGTACAAGTCACAATTTCAACAGCACTTACAAAACTAATTTCTCTATGATATACAGTGCTACCGGTAATGTCCACTTCCATTTTGCTTTGGAAAGTTTCAAGAATTAATATGCAATATACACCTATGAAAAAATGAAGAAAATTTATATATATATCAGAATAGACCAATAATAGACAGTAAGCATGGGAATTTCACAGATTCTAACCAAATATTTATAAATTTGCAAAAGGGTATTTATAATCTTGTTACAGGCAATTTTGAAAGACAGTCATTATTATTAAGTGCTGAATGAGGAGGATTCCATCATCTGATTAACATTAATTTGAATCTTTGGAAACTAAGATCCCCATTTTGCTCCTTTCTTAGAAGCTCCTCAAGATCAGAAAGGATTGTAGACTTTAATCTGTGCTGTGTACAGGCTTCACTGCATCTGTGTATGTTACTTTAACTGAATCACATGAAAATCTTATTGGCCTCTAACACATCACCTGTGTTACTTATGTAAAGAGTGAGTTTAATTGTTGCAAAGATCAGGTGCCAAACACCAAGTTACAGCTGTTCACTGAACAGATGGGAAAGGTTATGGTATTTGAATATTTCATTATTAGTGAGACAGGTCACATAACAAGCCATAAATCATCTGTTTACAGGCACTTTGTTTGACGTAAAAAATGAAGGTTTTCTGTTTTTCCACCTTGAAAGTTTTCGTTGCCGACAAAGTCAGCAATTTTCATACTGAAAATATCATTAGTGTGTAAATTATATCTCAGAACAAACAGACATGACACATGATGTCTTATGCCTAGGTTTTGTACAAAGACACATACATTAAATAACATATTTACTCATATTTCTCACATACCATGTAACTACATATGTAAGAGAAATAAAACATGGCATTTTTTTTAGAGTGCAAGGACATATGGGTATGCTACAACACCCTGCCCATGAGAGTAACTTGCCCCCTTATTAGAGCAATGAAGTATTGCAGCAGAAAATATTTATTTTAATTTTAAAAGAAAACTCAGTAAGACTGATTTCTATTAAAGCAAGACTTTTGTATGAATTTAAAAAAAGAACAACTACGGTTACCAGTTAGTTAAAGTAAAAAGGTCTCTGGTACCAACTGTAAGCAATGAAGCTAAACAGCAAGAAGATATAAAGTTGGCAGGAAGAGAAATTTTCCTTGCACCAAGGACAGAGATTAGAAAAAAAACCAAAAGTATTATGATTGTGTATTTTGAAACAGACTTCAATTCTGAGGGCCCCTTTAACATGCTGACAATGTCCAATTCTGCTCTAATCCCCATCTAAAGGAGTGAAGTTAATTGTATTAGGAACTGACCATTTTATTTGTATTTTCACTGCGCATGGCTTCATCACCCTATGGCCCTCAAGCTGAACAATCCTATCATTGCTCATTCTAACTTACACCCATGGGAAAGATAGTAGTAGTATAATATTGCATTATGTGTGGTTCACTCTCGTAAAAAGTCTATATATCCATTTATATTTTTACTATTGCCTAGGGCTAACACTGAGAAAATGCATTAATGCTTTTTATCCTATTGCTTTTTTTAAGCTTTTGAAAGAAAATAATAATGTTAGTATATCACATAAAACTTGTACCAAGAAAAATTTGACAACGTACATATTAGAAAATGAGAAAATTAATACACAAAGGCTGTTATCCAAGTTTCAGTTATATATTACCAGAAAATTGAACTGGAGAAGGATCTGAAACACGTAATTTAAAATACAGAAAAGCTACAAGCCATGGATAGTAAATTTAGGAATATAAAGATTTCCTGTCATCAGCTAAGAGAGATGAGATAAATCAGTTGAGCTAAATCTATCATTAAACCAATGATTTTCCCTTTGACATCTGATCTGTGCTTTCATTCCCCTTTTTGATATTTATTCAGAGTTTATTTTAATCTTATTAAAAGAAAATGTGAAAAATACAAAATTATTACTTTGACTCTGTAAACCCTCAAAATCTTGAACCATAAATAGCCTAGCTTCCTAAACTGAAGACATTTTCCTCCACAGCACATCCAGACATTTAATTATATGAATAACTGAGAGTAAGGAACTTTATGAAGAAAATGTACTGTCAACAATTTTGAGTTAAAAGTAGGAATGAGATACAGTGAGAGGAATACTGATAGAAAATAGAGATTATCAAGTGCGCAAAATTTTCCTCTTCAGAAGAAATCACACATTTAACAAAGTGTATTTTGGACACCCTGACTCCTACCAAATTCTGTATTGTGATATAAACTACTAAGACCTGTATGTCATAACTATTTAGCTTGATTTTCAAAAACAATTTTAAGAAAAAAAAATTAAATTTTGTTAAAACAGGTAGATGTGATATTAGATTTTCAATACATCTTTTCCTCCTCATGTTATATTCTTCTTGTGAATATTTTTCTAAGTCTGACATAAAATTCTTCATATTATCATCAAAATACTTCAGAAAGTGAGCGGTGAGGAGAAAAAAGGTGAACTGAAGAATTAAAAGCAACCATTTTTTCCAGATAACTTAAATATCTTAATCCTGACAAAGCTCCTAACTCGATTTAGAAAGTGAAATCTTTCTTAGGACCTTATTATCTTAGGAAATCATGCTTAGGACCACACCTTTGATTTCCATAATCCTATGAGTTATATGAAATTTATTGGCTATTTTTTTTAAACAGGAGGAAAGACATGGCATTGCACATGTGCATCTCTCAGATTTTCAGACGGCATTGCTTCAGGACATTATGCTAGTGATATGATTCAAACTATCATCCTTTTAATAATTTGACCTACTCTACAAGAAATCATTAGAAAAGAAAGCAAAATACTTGGGAAATAAATCCAGAAATGAGATTTACTTGACATACTATATAAAACTAAGAAAATATTTTCCCCAAATATTCTAATAGCCTGAGATTTCTGCAATGAAATGCATCCATTTACCAATTTAGCTTTTAAAATATTTTCTTTTTTTTTATATCCAACAGCCATATGAAAAGTATGCTGGTTTGGAATCAGCAAAACTCTATTATTTTTTTTAGGAAAGAGAAAAGCTTCTCCACTTCCCTTTAAAGGTACTGCAATAAAAGAAGTGAACTGGCACAGAACAAAAAAGTGGTTTACTGTTTGCCCTCTAGGGTATAGAGAATGCAACATATTTGCATTTAATGTATTGAAATTGCTGACACCTTGCCTCAGTTGGCTTATTGTCATAGCTAGGATAAACAATGTCCCAATAAAAAAGGTATGCATCTTACCCATAAATTTCAAATGCAAGTTTATGGAATGCTAGATATAGAACAATATTAAGTATTGGAGGCAAGGAGGTGCATCCTACATGTACATTTGAAAAAAATGCTTGGTGAAGTGCAACAGAAACTTGCCACATTGTTTTTACCTATGAACAGTCATGTCACCATTCTTTGGGACTAAGCACTCTTAAAGTTCTGGCATACTTTTTTACTAATAACACAGTAAGTGGAAGTGCATATGTTTCAGAGCAGAATTTGGCTATTTCAAGCCTTATGTACATGATCAATGAATCGGTAGCTATTCATATTTAAGGACCGTGGTCAACAATAATGGACAGTAATAGGCTCCAAACCAATATATTCCAGGATGTTCTAGGGTTCAGAAGGACAGAGATGGAGGGTTTATACATTTATGTCACTGGCAAAAAGGAAAACTATTTAATCCATTAATCTGACTGACTTCTAAAAGAAACAGGTTGATGTAAGAGACCAACTACATTTTCCTCAGCTAAATAAGGAAAACTTGTTTTCTGGAATCTCTCTGAACTGATCAGACTTCAATGCATTTCATGTTTTTAAACTCAAATACATTGCTAGGCCATCTATTTCTGTTCACGCTCTCCGTTAAGCCCACGCTTAACCAGTCACTTCAGTTCATGAAGGGAAGGCAGAAGAATTGCCAGCAATTTTTTTCTGAGTTTAAATTCTTATATATTCAACTTATTCAAGCTATCCAATAATAACAACCAACCATTTTTACAGTCAACAGAATCCTATTCCACAAGTAATTTACTCACTAATAGGGAAGTAAAAAAGTGTTTTCTTCTTTATGTAAATCTCCACTGTATAAAGTCATATTTCCTTTTCAGCTGAAGATTTTCAGTAATGTACATGTTGTCTTTAAGCATTTGCTTACATTGCTGGGTTTTTTTGTAGTACTGGCTTCAAGGGTCACACATAGGAAGCAACTACTAAACAGAACAAAAAGAATAAAAATGAAAATTATAGTAATAGAAATTTTTGGCATAGGAATAACTCACTTTAACTCTAAAATTAATTTGTAGTTAAAAATTGTATCTTGCTGAATTGAGGATTTAAGTTAACCAACCCTAAAATCTTTGAAACATAACTCCTTATGACCTCAGGCTAAAGTCCCATTGAACAGCAGGCAGGAAAATTTTGCTCAACAGAAGATAACTAAATTACTCATAAATTTACTGAGAGAGAGAAAAAGCACATTCCTCCCCTTGAAGAGGGAAACCTTCACAATTCCAAATGAGTGTTATTTCCTAGCACAACATGTTTAAGGAACTCAACAGAGTCTGAGGAAGAGACAGAGAGAGGCAAAACACTTTGCACTGCACCCCGAAGATCATTAAATTAGCCAATTAATTAAATGAATGCAAGAATTAATCCCTGACCTGTGTTTCCGTTTCCATTCTGACCTATGTGCTTCATCCAGTAGGGGATAACAGCATGAACTCTTCAGGTAGCTAGTGGAGCTAGTGGACATGTGAAGATGATCAAAATTAAAGACCTCTTTTCATTACTGTTTTTTCATTATATTTATGGGTGTAGTCTAAAGGCACTTGGGACAGGAGAGGGAAAATAAATCTCTTCTTATACTGCCAACATTTCCAAGGGTTGCACGCTGATTTGTTTTTTACAAGCTTCTCTCTAGAGAAAATATTAGAATCTTATCTTCCTCAAGTGCACAATACCGTGAAACTTTCAGGAAGATTGTTCTGTCTTTTGTAGTTTGGTGTTTTTTTTTTTTTTTTCAGAATGAGAAAACAATCTGATCCTATTTTTAATAATATTTCATAGCACTGTAAAGCTCTGTCAGTCAGTTAAAATGGAAACTATTAGGATGCCAAATGGAGGATTATCTTGTCTTCATTATGATCTCTGCAAGCATCATGAGTAAAGGAAACTTATAAAACTAAAGTTCCTGCTTTCTTTCAAGGGCCTCTGCATCATTTAGAAAGGAAAATAAAACAAAACAAAAAGGTTTTGAAAGACAATTTTACATTTAGGTCATGATCTAAGTTTTCTACTAAAAATGAAATTTTATGTTATATAACACAACATTCTACAAGCTTTATATGAACAACCCAATTATTTACAAAAGCAAGAGAGCACATGAAGCCTGCCTTTTTTAAGCTAATGCATTTAGTTTATTGTAATCTGAAAACATCTGGAGGGAGCACTTTTGCATTATAGGAAATTTATTCTAGATTCGTTGGGATTGCAAAAAGCTTTATGCTGTTTATAAATATTTAACTCTTGGCCTTTATCTAATGTGCTTTGAGGACACAAGATTCTGAAGAACATGTTATAGTGCTGGAATACAGGTGGTTGAAAAATTAAAAACCATGCACTACTTGTATTTTGTTCCAGTCATCCCAGAAAATACAAACATGTAGCCATGGTGCAGTATTACAGTCTTACAAGTAAATAATTTTCATTTTCTTCAAATTGGAAAGAGAATTAAAACATTACAATTAATAAAACAGGGAAATAAATCTTCTATGTTACATCTTTTTGTCAACAATTCCAAGCAAGCACAAGTTCTTATACTTTGATATAGCATCTAACAGTAAGACGGTCTGAAATGAGATTTTCCTGTAACATTCTAAGATAAATAACCAGTGTTACGCATCAAGAGTGTTCTGAAAGTGCAGCTTTTCTGTTGGTAATTATAAAAACAAATAAAGAGCTGTTGTAACTTGCTGAGATTCTTGCAAGATGAAAATATCCTTGCAAAAGAATTTAGAGCAATTACATTTTAATCAAAGAGAAGAGTCTGCACTTGTTAATATTTTTTGACTGATTATATATAAAAACCCATGTTAAGGTACAGAAATGTTTTAAATTTAGATTCCTGTAGATAACAGTTTTCAAATTCACTAGAAATGTTTAAGTTAATGTCTGCTCTATGTAACTACAGCAATATAGCTATTCTGTAAAGCTAGTAATACAAGGGTACAAGGAAACTGAAGAAAAGGTAGAATTTTACTTCAGTTGACTGAACTTGCCATTAATTTTGCAGACTAGAACATCCTGATATGAAATAATGCAAAATGTGTGCATTTAAAAATAGTGAACATAGTCTACATAAATATTCTGTTAGTGGAAAATATTCTTAAGCATTATATTGAAGGAGGTAAAAAAATGTGAAAGTCTCTACTATTAAAGAAAGAGTCTTTTAGTCAGGCCAGTATTTGCAAACCAGAATAGATTTTAAGCATTTGCTTCAGCTACTGCCTACAGTCATAACTGAAGTATACAGGTATTCAACGTAAAATTTTTTAAAATTCCTGTGTAGTGTAACTAAGCATCAAATGTCATAGTCTGGGAAAAAGACCAAAAAGATTTTACTTCCCACAGGAACAATTCTGGCATCCAAAGTCTGAGGCAAATACAGCAAGATTATGCAATTCCTGTATAATTAATGAGACATATCTCCAAGTCTCTATGCACAGAAATGTGGAGACACTGAAGAACAACTCAAGAAACAAAATATGAGAAACAATGGGCAGTTTAGATATTCATAACAGTCTAGGAGTAAATAATACCCTGTGATATTGATCATATTAAAACCAATGCACTATACCAGGATGTTGGAAAAGTCACCTCAGAGTAAGCATGACAGATATTTTTCAAATGGTTTTGAGTGTAGTCGGCAAACCACATGCAAAATTGTATTGTATTTTCATCACACAGAAAGAGACAAAATGAAGACAGTTATTACTAAAGCCTACAAAGCAAATTTAGGACACTGAGCACATTTACAGAAAATCCAAATTTAGATTTATGATTAAATTATAATTTA